>NW_025961744.1:0-38256 GCF_023159225.1 Perognathus longimembris pacificus | reverse complement strand
ACCAGTACAGTAACCATACCAGGAAGTACTTAATTTATTAAGCTACTGCTTTTCTTAATCTCAGTGGAGATATTTACTGATAAACAGCTACGTACGCAGCATGTTCATGTCGTTCCTAAATGAGCTTTTATCTCTCTCCCCTCACCACGAATCAGATTCTTCTGAGGAGTTCCCAGTACATTATCCTTTCCCCTGTGTAATTACATTATCAAGCTCCAGCTGTTTTTATTCTCAGAAGGTTTACTCCCTGATAGACAGCAGCCTACCCCCTTCGTAAGTGCAGGTCCTAAATGAGCTATTTTCTCTGTTCCCTCACCACAATCCAGATTCTTTTGGGGAGTTACCAGTACACTAACCATACCAGGAAGTACTTAATTTATTAAGCTACTGCTTTTCTTAATCTCAGTGGAGATATTTACTGATAAACAGCTACCTATGCAGTATGTTCATGTCGTTCCTAAATGAGCGTTTATCTCTCTCCCCTCACCACGAATCAGATTCTTCTGAGGAGTTCCCAGTACATTATCCTTTCCCCTGTGTAATTACCTTAACAAGCTCCAGCTGTTTTTATTCTCAGAAGGTTTACTCCCTGATATACGGCTGCCTACCCCCTTCGTAAGTGCAGGTCCTAAATGAGCTTTTTTCTCTGTTCCCTCACCACAATCCAGATTCTTTTGGGGAGTTACCAGTACAGTAACCATACCAGGAAGTACTTAATTTATTAAGCTACTGCTTTTCTTAATCTCAGTGGAGATATTTACTGATAAACAGCTACCTACGCAGCATGTTCATGTCGTTCCTAAATGAGCTTTTATATCTCTCCCCTCACCACAAATCAGATTCTTCTGAGGAGTTCCCAGTACATTATCCTTTCCCCTGTGTAATTACCTTAACAAGCTCCAGCTGTTTTTATTCTCAGAAGGTTTACTGCCTGATATACAGCTGCCTACCCCCTTCGTAAGTGCAGGTCCTAAATGAGCTTTTTTCTCTGTTCCCCTCACCACAATCCAGATTCTTTTGGGGAGTTACCAGTACAGTAACCATACCAGGAAGTACTTAATTTATTAAGCTACTGCTTTTCTAAATCTCAGAGGAGATATTTACTGATAAACAGCTACCTACGCAGCATGTTCATGTCGTTCCTAAATGAGCTTTTTTCTCTCTCCCCTCACTACAAATCAGATTCTTCTGAGGAGTTCCCAGTACATTATCCTTTCCCCTGTGTAATTACCTTCACAAGCTCCAGCTGTTTTTATCTCAGAAGGTTTACTCCCTGATATACAGCTGCCTACCACCTTCGAAAGTGTAGGTCCTAAATGAGCTTTTTTCTCTGTTCCCTCACCACAATCCAGATTCTTTGGGGAGTTACCAGTACAGTAACCATACCAGTTTGTACTTAATTTATAAAGCTGCTGCTTTTCTTAATCTCAGTGGAGATATTTACTGATAAACAGCTACCTACGCAGCATATTCATGTCGTTCATAAATGAGCTTTTATCTCTCTCCCCTCACCACAAATCAGATTCTTCTGAGTTGTTCCCAGTACATTATCCTTTCCCCTGTGTAATTACATTAACAAGCTCCAGCTGTTTTTATTCTCAGAAGGTTTACTCCCTGATATACAGCTGCCTACCCCCTTCGTAAGTGCAGGTCCTAAATGAGCTTTTTTCTCTGTTCCCTCACCACAATCCAGATTCTTTTGGGGAGTTACCAGTACAGTAACCATACCAGGAAGTACTTAATTTATTAAGCTACTGCTGTTCTTAATCTCAGTGGAGATATTTACTGATAAACAGCTACCTACGCAGCATGTTCATGTAGTTCCTAAATGAGCTTTTATCTCTCTCCCCTCACCACAAATCAGATTCTTCTGAGGAGTTCCCAGTCGTTTATAATTTCCCCTGTATAATTACCTTAACAAGCTCCAGCTGTTTTTATTCTCAGAAGGTTTACTCCCTGATATACAGCTGCCTACCCCCTTCGTAAGTGCAGGTCCTAAATGAGCTTTTTTCTCTGTTCCCTCACCACAATCCAGATTCTTTTGGGGAGTTACCAGTACAGTAACCATACCAGGAAGTACTTAATTTATTAAGATACTGCTGTTCTTAATCTCAGTGGAGATATTTACTGATAAACAGCTACCTACGCAGCATGTTCATGTCGTTCCTAAATGAGCTTTTATCTCTCTCCCCTCACCACAAAGTAGATTCTTATGAGGAGTTCCCAGTACATTATCCTTTCCCCGGTGTAATTACCTTAACAAGTTCCACCTGTTTTTATTCTCAGAAGGTTTACTCCCTGATATACAGCTGCCTACCCCCTTCGTAAGTGCAGGTCCTAAATGAGCTTTTTTCTCTGTTCCCTCACCACAATCCAGATTCTTTTGGGGAGTTACCAGTACAGTAACCATACCAGGAAGTACTGAATTTATTAAGCTACTGCTTTTCTTAATCTCAGTGTAGATATTTACTGATAAACAGCTACCTACGCAGCATGTTCATGTCTTTCCTAAATGAGCTTTTATCTCTCTCCCCTCACCACAAATCTCATTCTTCTGAGGAGTTCCCAGTACATTATCCTTTCCACGGTGTAATTACCTTAAGAAGCTCCAGCTGTTTTTATTCTCAGAAGGTTTACTCCCTGATATACAGCTGCCTACCCCCTTCGTAAGTGCTGGTCCTAAATGAGCTTTTTTCTCTGTTCCCTCACCACAATCCAGATTCTTTTGGGGAGTTACCAGTACAGTAACCATACCAGGAAGCACTTAATTTATTAAGCTACTGCTGTTCTTAATCTCAGTGGAGATATTTACTGATAAACAGCTACCTACGCAGCATGTTCATGTAGTTCCTAATGAGCATTTATCTCTCTCCCCTCACCACAAATCAGATTCTTCTGTGGAGTTCCCAGTCGTTTATAATTTCCCCTGTATAATTACCTTAACAAGCTCCAGCTGTTTTTATTCTCAGAAGGTTTACTCCCTGATATACAGCTGCCTACCCCCTTCGTAAGTGCAGGTCCTAAATGAGCTTTTTTCTCTGTTCCCTCACCACAATCCAGATTCTTTTGGGGAGTTACCAGTACAGTAACCATACCAGGAAGAACTTAATTTATTAAGCTACTGCTGTTCTTAATCTCAGTGGAGATATTTACTGATAAACAGCTACCTACGCAGCATGTTCGTGTCGTTCCTAAATGAGCTTTTATCTCTCTCCCCTCACCACAAAGTGGATTCTTATGAGGAGTTCCCAGTACATTATCCTTTCCCCTGTGTAATTACCTTAACAAGCTCCACCTGTTTTTATTCTCAGAAGGTTTACTCCCTGATATACAGCTGCCTACCCCCTTCGTAAGTGCAGGTCCTAAATGAGCTTTTTTCTCTGTTCCCTCACCACAATCCAGATTCTTTTGGGGAGTTACCAGTACACTAACCATACCAGGAAGTACTGAATTTATTAAGCTACTGCTTTTCTTAATCTCAGTGTAGATATTTACTGATAAACAGCTACCTACGCAGCATGTTCATGTCTTTCCTAAATGAGCTTTTATCTCTCTCCCCTCACCACAAATCTGATTCTTCTGAGGAGTTCCCAGTACATTATCCTTTCCACGGTGTAATTACCTTAAGAAGCTCCAGCTGTTTTTATTCTCAGAAGGTTTACTCCCTGATATACAGCTGCCTACCCCCTTCATAAGTGCAGGTCCTAAATGAGCTTTTATTTCTGTTCCCTCACCACAATCCAGATTCTTTTGGGGATTGACCAGTACAGTAACCATACCAGGAAGTACTTATTTATTAATCTACTGCTTTTCTTAATCTCAGTGGAGATATTTACTGATAAACAGTACCTACGCAGCATGTTCATGTCCTTCCTAAATGAGCTTTTATCTCTCTCCCCTCACCACAAATCTGATTCTTCTGAGGAGTTCCCAGTACATTATCCTTTCCCCTGTGTAATTACCTTAACAAACTCCAGCTGTTTTTATTCTCAGAAGGTTTACTCCCTGATATACAGCTGCCTACCCCCTTCGACAGTGCAGGTCTTAAATGAGCTTTTTTCTCTGTTCCCTCACCACAATCCAGATTCTTTTGGGGAGTTACCAGTACAGTAACCATACCAGGAAGTACTTAATTTATTAAGCTACTGCTTTTCTTAATCTCAGTGGAGATATTTACTGATAAACAGCTACCTACGTAGCATGTTCATGTCGTTCCTAAATGAGCTTTTATCGCTCTCCACTCACAAAAAATCAGATTCTTCTGAGGAGTTCCCAGTACATTATCCTTTCCCCTGTGTAATTAACTTAACAAGCTCCAGCTGTTTGTATTCTCAGAAGGTTTACTCCCTGATATACTGCTGCCTACCCCCTTCGTAAGTGCAGGTCCTAAATGAGCTTTTTTCTCTGTTCCCTCACCACAATCCAGATTCTTTTTTGGAGTGACCAGTACAGTAACCATACCAGGAAGGACTTAATTTATTAAGCTACTGCTTTTCTTAATCTCAGTGGAGATATTTACTGATAAACAGCTACCTACGCAGCATGTTCATGTCGTTCCTAAATGAGCTTTTATCTCTCTCCCCTCACCACAAATCAGATTCTTCTGAGGAGTTCCCAGTACATTATCTTTCCCCTGTGTAATTCCCTTAATAAGCTCCAGCTGTTTTTTTTCTCAGAAGGTTTACTCCCTGATATACAGCTGCCTACCCCCTTCGTAAGTGCAGGTCCTATATGAGCTTTTTTCTCTGTTCCCTCACCACAATCCAGATTGTTTTGGGGAGTTACCAGTACAGTAACCATACCAGGAAGTACTTAATTTATAGAGCTGCTCCTTTTCTTAATCTCAGTGGAGATATTTACTGATAAACAGCTACCTACGCAGCATGTTCATGTCGTTCATAAATGAGCTTTTATCTCTCTCCCCTCACCACAAATCAGATTCTTCTGAGGAGTTCCCAGTACATTATCCTTTCCCCTGTGTAATTACCTTAACAAGCTCCAGCTGTTTTTATTCTCAGAAGGTTTACTCCCTGATATACAGCTGCCTACCCCCTTCGTAAGTGCAGGTCCTAAATGAGCTTTTTTCTCTGTTCCCTCACCACAATCCAGATTCTTTTGGGGAGTTACCAGTACAGTAACCATTCCAGGAAGTACTTAATTTATTAAGCTACTGCTTTTCTTAATCTCAGTGGAGATATTTACTGATAAACAGCTACCTACGCAGCAAGTTCATGTCGTTCCTTAATGAGCTTTTATCTCTCTTCCCTCACCACAAATCAGATTCTTCTGAGGAGTTCCCAGTACATTATCCTTTCCCCTGTGTAATTACCTTAACAAGCTCCACCTTTTTTTATTGTCAGAAGGTTTACTCCCTGATATACAGCTGCCTACCCCCTTCGTCAGTGCAGGTCCTAAATGAGCTTTTTTCTCTGTTCCCTCACCACAATCCAGATTCTTTTGGGGAGTTACCAGTACAGTAACCATACCAAGAAATACTTAATTTATTAAGCTACTGCTTTTCTTAATCTCAGTGGAGATATTTACTGATAAACAGCTACCTATGAAGCATGTTCATGTCGTTGCTAAATGAGCTTTTATCTCTCTCCCCTCACCACAAATCAGATTCTTCTGAGGATTTTCCAGTACAATATCCTTTCCCCTGTGTAATTACCTTAACAAGCTCCAGCTGTTTTATTCTCAGAAGGTTTACTCCCTGATATACAGCTGCCTACCCCCTTCGTCAGTGCAGGTCCTAAATGAGATTTTTTCTCTGTTCTCTCACCACATTCCAGATTCTTTTGGGGAATTACCAGTACAGTAACCATACCAGGACGTACTTAATTTATTAAGCTACTGCTTTTCTTAATCTCAGTGGAGATATTTACTGATAAACAGCTACCTACGCAGCATGTTCATGTCGTTCCTAAATGAGCTTTTATCTCCCTTCCCTCACCACAAATCAGATTCTTCTGAGGAGTTCCCAGTACATTATCCTTTCCCCTGTGTAATTACCTTAACAATCTCCAGCTGTTTTTATTCTCAGAAGGTTTACTCCCTGATATACAGCTGCCTACCCCCTTCGTAAGTGCAGGTCCTAAATGAGCTTTTTTCTCTGTTCCCTCACCACAATCCAGATTCTTTTGGGGAGTTACCAGTACAGTAACCATACCAGGAAGCACTTAATTTATTAAGCTACTGCTGTTGTTAATCTCAGTGGAGATATTTACTGATAAACAGCTACCTACGCAGCATGTTCATGTAGTTCCTAAATGAGCATTTATCTCTCTCCCCTCACCACAAATCAGATTCTTCTGTGGAGTTCCCAGTCGTTTATAATTTCCCCTGTATAATTACCTTAACAAGCTCCAGCTGTTTTTATTCTCAGAAGGTTTACTCCCTGATATACAGCTGCCTACCCCCTTCGTAAGTGCAGGTCCTAAATGAGCTTTTTTCTCTGTTCCCTCACCACAATCCAGATTCTTTTGGGGAGTTACCAGTACAGTAACCATACCAGGAAGAACTTAATTTATTAAGCTACTGCTGTTCTTAATCTCAGTGGAGATATTTACTGATAAACAGCTACCTACGCAGCATGTTCATGTCGTTCCTAAATGAGCTTTTATCTCTCTCCCCTCACCACAAAGTAGATTCTTATGAGGAGTTCCCAGTACATTATCCTTTCCCCTGTGTAATTACCTTAACAAGCTCCACCTGTTTTTATTCTCAGAAGGTTTACTCCCTGATATACAGCTGCCTACCCCCTTCGTAAGTGCAGGTCCTAAATGAGCTTTTTTCTCTGTTCCCTCACCACAATCCAGATTCTTTTGGGGAGTTACCAGTACAGTAACCATACCAGGAAGTACTGAATTTATTAAGCTACTGCTTTTCTTAATCTCAGTGTAGATATTTACTGATAAACAGCTACCTACGCAGCATGTTCATGTCTTTCCTAAATGAGCTTTTATCTCTCTCCCCTCACCACAAATCTGATTCTTCTGAGGAGTTCCCAGTACATTATCCTTTCCACGGTGTAATTACCTTAAGAAGCTCCAGCTGTTTTTATTCTCAGAAGGTTTACTCCCTGATATACAGCTGCCTACCCCCTTCATAAGTGCAGGTCCCTAAATGAGCTTTTTTTTCTGTTCCCTCACCACAATCCAGATTCTTTTGGGGATTGACCAGTACAGTAACCATACCAGGAAGTACTTAATTTATTAATCTACTGCTTTTCTTAATCTCAGTGGAGATATTTACTGATAAACAGTACCTACGCAGCATGTTCATGTCCTTCCTAAATGAGCTTTTATCTCTCTCCCCTCACCACAAATCTGATTCTTCTGAGGAGTTCCCAGTACATTATCCTTTCCCCTGTGTAATTACCTTAACAAACTCCAGCTGTTTTTATTCTCAGAAGGTTTACTCCCTGATATACAGCTGCCTACCCCCTTCGACAGTGCAGGTCTTAATGAGCTTTTTTCTCTGTTCCCTCACCACAATCCAGATTCTTTTGGGGAGTTACCAGTACAGTAACCATACCAGGAAGTACTTAATTTATTAAGCTACTGCTTTTCTTAATCTCAGTGGAGATATTTACTGATAAACAGCTACCTACGTAGCATGTTCATGTCGTTCCTAAATGAGCTTTTATCGCTCTCCACTCACAACAAATCAGATTCTTCTGAGGAGTTCCCAGTACATTATCCTTTCCCCTGTGTAATTACCTTAACAAGCTCCAGCTGTTTTTACTCTCAGAAGGTTTACTCCCTGATATACAGCTGCCTACCCCCTTCGAAAGTGCAGGTCCTAAATGAGCTTTTTTCTCTGTTAACTCACCACAATCCAGATTCTTTGTGGAGTTACCAGTACAGTAACCATACCAGGAAGTGCTTAATTTATTCAGCTACTGCTTTTCTTAATCTCAGGGGAGATATTACTGATAAACAGCTACCTACGCAGCATGTTCATGTCGTTCCTAAATGAGCTTTTATCTCTCTCCCCTCACCACAAATCAGATTCTTCTGAGGAGTTCCCAGTACATTATCCTTTCCCCTGTGTAATTACCTTAACAAGCTCCAGCTGTTTTTATTCTCAGAAGGTTTACTCCCTGATATACAGCTGCCTACCCCCTTCGTAAGTGTAGGTCTTAAATGAGCTTTTTTCTCTGTTCCCTCACCACAATCCAGATTCTTTTGGGAGTGACCAGTACAGTAACCATACCAGGAAGTACTTAATTTATTAAGCTACTGCTTTTCTTAATCTCAGTGGAGATATTTACTGATAAACAGCTACGTACGCAGCATGTTCATGTCGTTCCTAAATGAGCTTTTATCTCTCTCCCCTCACCACGAATCAGATTCTTCTGAGGAGTTCCCAGTACATTATCCTTTCCCCTGTGTAATTACCTTATCAAGCTCCAGCTGTTTTTATTCTCAGAAGGTTTACTCCCTGATAGACAGCTGCCTACCCCCTTCGTAAGTGCAGGTCCTAAATGAGCTATTTTCTCTGTTCCCTCACCACAATCCAGATTCTTTTGGGGAGTTACCAGTACACTAACCATACCAGGAAGTACTTAATTTATTAAGCTACTGCTTTTCTTAATCTCAGTGGAGATATTTACTGATAAACAGCTACCTACGCAGCATGTTCATGTCGTTCCTAAATGAGCTTTTATCTCTCTCCCCTCACCACGAATCAGATTCTTCTGAGGAGTTCCCAGTACATTATCCTTTCCCCTGTGTAATTACCTTAACAAGCTCCAGCTGTTTTTATTCTCAGAAGGTTTACTCCCTGATATACGGCTGCCTACCCCCTTCGTAAGTGCAGGTCCTAAATGAGCTTTTTTCTCTGTTCCCTCACCACAATCCAGATTCTTTTGGGGAGTTACCAGTACAGTAACCATACCAGGAAGTACTTAATTTATTAAGCTACTGCTTTTCTTAATCTCAGTGGAGATATTTACTGATAAACAGCTACCTACGCAGCATGTTCATGTCGTTCCTAAATGAGCTTTTATATCTCTCCCCTCACCACAAATCAGATTCTTCTGAGGAGTTCCCAGTACATTATCCTTTCCCCTGTGTAATTACCTTAACAAGCTCCAGCTGTTTTTATTCTCAGAAGGTTTACTGCCTGATATACAGCTGCCTACCCCCTTCGTAAGTGCAGGTCCTAAATGAGCTTTTTTCTCTGTTCCCTCACCACAATCCAGATTCTTTTGGGAGTTACCAGTACAGTAACCATACCAGGAAGTACTTAATTTATTAAGCTACTGCTTTTCTTAATCTCAGAGGAGATATTTACTGATAAACAGCTACCTACGCAGCATGTTCATGTCGTTCCTAAATGAGCTTTTTTCTCTCTCCCCTCACTACAAATCAGATTCTTCTGAGGAGTTCCCAGTACATTATCCTTTCCCCTGTGTAATTACCTTCACAAGCTCCAGCTGTTTTTATTCTCAGAAGGTTTACTCCCTGATATACAGCTGCCTACCACCTTCGAACGTGTAGGTCATAAATGAGCTTTTTTCTCTGTTCCCTCACCACAATCCAGATTCTTTGGGGAGTTACCAGTACAGTAACCATACCAGGAAGTACTTAATTTATAAAGCTGCTGCTTTTCTTAATCTCAGTGGACATATTTACTGATAAACAGCTACCTACGCAGCATATTCATGTCGTTCATAAATGAGCTTTTATCTCTCTCCCCTCACCACAAATCAGATTCTTCTGAGGAGTTCCCAGTACATTATCCTTTCCCCTGTGTAATTACATTAACAAGCTCCAGCTGTTTTTATTCTCAGAAGGTTTACTCCCTGATATACAGCTGCCTACCCCCTTCGTAAGTGCAGGTCCTAAATGAGCTTTTTCTCTGTTCCCTCACCACAATCCAGATTCTTTTGGGGAGTTACCAGTACAGTAACCATACCAGGAAGTACTTAATTTATTAAGCTACTGCTGTTCTTAATCTCAGTGGAGATATTTACTGATAAACAGCTACCTACGCAGCATGTTCATGTAGTTCCTAAATGAGCTTTTATCTCTCTCCCCTCACCACAAATCAGATTCTTCTGAGGAGTTCCCAGTCGTTTATAATTTCCCCTGTATAATTACCTTAACAAGCTCCAGCTGTTTTTATTCTCAGAAGGTTTACTCCCTGATATACAGCTGCCTACCCCCTTCGTAAGTGCAGGTCCTAAATGAGCTTTTTTCTCTGTTCCCTCACCACAATCCAGATTCTTTTGGGGAGTTACCAGTACAGTAACCATACCAGGAAGTACTTAATTTATTAAGCTACTGCTGTTCTTAATCTCAGTGGAGATATTTACTGATAAACAGCTACCTACGCAGCATGTTCATGTCGTTCCTAAATGAGCTTTTATCTCTCTCCCCTCACCACAAAGTAGATTCTTATGAGGAGTTCCCAGTACATTATCCTTTCCCCTGTGTAATTACCTTAACAAGCTCCACCTGTTTTTATTCTCAGAAGGTTTACTCCCTGATATACAGCTGCCTACCCCCTTCGTAAGTGCAGGTCCTAAATGAGCTTTTTTCTCTGTTCCCTCACCACAATCCAGATTCTTTTGGGGAGTTACCAGTACAGTAACCATACCAGAAAGTACTGAATTTATTAAGCTACTGCTTTTCTTAATCTCAGTGTAGATATTTACTGATAAACAGCTACCTACGCAGCATGTTCATGTCTTTCCTAAATGAGCTTTTATCTCTCTCCCCTCACCACAAATCTGATTCTTCTGAGGAGTTCCCAGTACATTATCCTTTCCACGGTGTAATTACCTTAAGAAGCTCCAGCTGTTTTTATTCTCAGAAGGTTTACTCCCTGATATACAGCTGCCTACCCCCTTCGTAAGTGCTGGTCCTAAATGAGCTTTTTTCTCTGTTCCCTCACCACAATCCAGATTCTTTTGGGGAGTTACCAGTACAGTAACCATACCAGGAAGCACTTAATTTATTAAGCTACTGCTGTTCTTAATCTCAGTGGAGATATTTACTGATAAACAGCTACCTACGCAGCATGTTCATGTCTTTCCTAAAAGAGCTTTTATCTCTCTCCCCTCACCACAAATCTGATTCTTCTGAGGAGTTCCCAGTACATTATCCTTTCCACGGTGTAATTACGTTAAGAAGCTCCAGCTGTTTTTATTCTCAGAAGGTTTACTCCCTGATATACAGCTGCCTACCCCCTTCATAAGTGCAGGTCCTAAATGAGCTTTTTTTTCTGTTCCCTCACCACAATCCAGATTCTTTTGGGGATTGACAGGTACAGTAACCATACCAGGAAGTACTTAATTTATTAATCTACTGCTTTTCTTAATCTCAGTGGAGATATTTACTGATAAACAGTACCTACGCAGCATGTTCATGTCCTTCCTAAACGAGCTTTTATCTCTCTCCCCTCACCACAAATCTGATTCTTCTGAGGAGTTCCCAGTACATTATCCTTTCCCCTGTGTAATTACCTTAACAAACTCCAGCTGTTTTTATTCTCAGAAGGTTTACTCCCTGATATACAGCTGCCTACCCCCTTCGACAGTGCAGGTCTTAAATGAGCTTTTCTCTCTGTTCCCTCACCACAATCCAGATTCTTTTGGGGAGTTACCAGTACAGTAACCATACCAGGAAGTACTTAATTTATTAAGCTACTGCTTTTCTTAATCTCAGTGGAGATATTTACTGATAAACAGCTACCTACGTAGCATGTTCATGTCGTTCCTAAATGAGCTTTTATCGCTCTCCACTCACAACAAATCAGATTCTTCTGAGGAGTTCCCAGTACATTATCCTTTCCCCTGTGTAATTAACTTAACAAGCTCCAGCTGTTTTTATTCTCAGAAGGTTTACTCCCTGATATACTGCTGCCTACCCCCTTCGTAAGTGCAGGTCCTAAATGAGCTTTTTTCTCTGTTCCCTCACCACAATCCAGATTCTTTTGGGGAGTTACCAGTACAGTAACCATACCAGGAAGTACTTAATTTATTAAGCTACTGCTTTTCTTAATCTCAGTGGAGATATTTACTGATAAACAGCTACCTACGCAGCATGTTCATGTCGTTCCTAAATGAGCTTTTATCTCTCTCCCCTCACCACAAATCAGATTCTTCTGAGGAGTTCCCAGTACATTATCTTTCCCCTGTGTAATTCCCTTAATAAGCTCCAGCTGTTTTTTTTCTCAGAAGGTTTACTCCCTGATATACAGCTGCCTACCCCCATCGTAAGTGCAGGTCCTAAATGAGCTTTTTTCTCTGTTCCCTCACCACAATCCAGATTCTTTTGGGGAATTACCAGTACAGTAACCATACCAGGAAGTACTTAATTTATTAAGCTACTGCTGTTCTTAATCTCAGTGGAGATATTTACTGATAAACAGCTACCTACGCAGCATGTTCATGTAGTTCCTAAATGAGCTTTTATCTCTCTCCCCTCACCAAAAATCAGATTCTTCTGAGGAGTTCCCAGTCGTTTATAATTTCCCCTGTATAATTACCTTAACAAGCTCCAGCTGTTTTTATTCTCAGAAGGTTTACTCCCTGATATACAGCTGCCTACCCCCTTCGTAAGTGCAGGTCCTAAATGAGCTTTTTTCTCTGTTCCCTCACCACAATCCAGATTCTTTTGGGGAGTTACCAGTACAGTAACCATACCAGGAAGTACTTAATTTATTAAGCTACTGCTGTTCTTAATATCAGTGGAGATATTTACTGATAAACAGCTACCTACGAAGCATGTTCATGTCGTTCCTAAATGAGCTTTTATCTCTCTCCCCTCACCACAAAGTAGATTCTTATGAGGAGTTCCCAGTACATTATCCTTTCCCCTGTGTAATTACCTTAACAAGCTCCACCTGTTTTTATTCTCAGAAGTTTTACTCCCTGATATACAGCTGCCTACCCCCTTCGTAAGTGCAGGTCCTAAAAGAGCTTTTTTTTCTGTTCCCTCACCACAATCCAGATTCTTTTGGGGAGTTACCAGTACAGTAACCATACCAGGAAGTACTTAATTTATTAAGCTACTGCTTTTCTTAATCTCAGTGGAGATATTTACTGATAAACAGTACCTACGCAGCATGTTCATGTCCTTCCTAAATGAGCTTTTATCTCTCTCCCCTCACCACAAATCTGATTGTTCTGAGGAGTTCCCAGTACATTATCCTTTCCCCTGTGTAATTACCTTAACAAACTCCAGCTGTTTTTATTCTCAGAAGGTTTACTCCCTGATATACAGCTGCCTACCCCCTTCGACAGTGCAGGTCCTAAATGAGCTTTTTTCTCTGTTCCCTCACCACAATCCAGATTCTTTTGGGGAGTTACCAGTACAGTAACCATACCAGGAAGTACTTAATTTATTAAGCTACTGCTTTTCTTAATCTCAGTGGAGATATTTACTGATAAACAGCTACCTACGTAGCATGTTCATGTCGTTCCTAAATGAGTTTTATCTCTCTCTCCTCACAACAAATCAGATTCTTCTGAGGAGTTCCCAGTACATTATCCTTTCCCCTGTGTAATTAACTTAACAAGCTCCAGCTGTTTTTATTCTCAGAAGGTTTACTCCCTGATATACTGCTGCCTACCCCCTTCGTAAGTGCAGGTCCTAAATGAGCTTTTTTCTCTGTTCCCTCACCACAATCCAGATTCTTTTGGGGAGTTACCAGTACAGTAACCATACCAGGAAGTACTTAATTTATTAAGCTACTGCTTTTCTTAATCTCAGTGGAGATATTTACTGATAAACAGCTACCTACGCAGCATGTTCATGTCGTTCCTAAATGAGCTTTTATCTCTCTCCCCTCACCACAAATCAGATTCTTCTGAGGAGTTCCCAGTACATTATCTTTCCCATGTGTAATTCCCTTAATAAGCTCCAGCTGTTTTTATTCTCAGAAGGTTTACTCCCTGATATACAGCTGCCTACCCCCTTCGTAAGTGCAGGTCCTAAATGAGCTTTTTTCTCTGTTCCCTCACCACAATCCAGATTCTTTTGGGGAGTTACCAATACAGTAACCATACCAGGAAGTACTTAATTTATAAAGCTGCTCCTTTTCGTATTCTCAGTGGAGATATTTACTGATAAACAGCTACCTACGCAGCATGTTCATGTCGTTCATAAATGAGCTTTTATCTCTCTCCCCTCACCACAAATCAGATTCTTCTGAGGAGTTCCCAGTACATTATCCTTTCCCCTGTGTAATTACCTTAACAAGCTCCAGCTGTTTTTATTCTCAGAAGGTTTACTCCCTGATATACAGCTGCCTACCCCCTTCGTAAGTGCAGGTCCTAAATGAGCTTTTTTCTCTGTTCCCTCACCACAATCCAGATTCTTTTGGGGAGTTACCAGTACAGTAACCATTCCAGGAAGTACTTAATTTATTAAGCTACTGCTTTTCTTAATCTCAGTGGAGATATTTACTGATAAACAGCTACCTACGCAGCATGTTCATGTCGTTCCTAAATGAGCTTTTATCTCTCTCCCCTCACCACAAATCAGATTCTTCTGAGGAGTTCCCAGTACATTATCTTTCCCCTGTGTAATTCCCTTAATAAGCTCCAGCTGTTTTTATTCTCAGAAGGTTTACTCCCTGATATACAGCTGCCTACCCCCTTCGTAAGTGCAGGTCCTAAATGAGCTTTTTTCTCTGTTCCCTCACCACAATCCAGATAGTTTTGGGGAGTTACCAGTACAGTAACCATACCAGGAAGTACTTAATTTATAAAGCTGCTCCTTTTCTTAATCTCAGTGGAGATATTTACTGATAAACAGCTACCTACGCAGCATGTTCATGTCGTTCCTAAATGAGCTTTTATCTCTCTCCCCTCACCACAAATCAGATTCTTCTGAGGAGTTCCCAGTATATTATCCTTTCCCCTGTGTAATTACCTTAACAAACGCCAGCTGTTTTTATTCTCAGAAGGTTTACTCCCTGATATACAGCTGCCTACCCCCCTTCGTAAGTGCAGGTCCTAAATGAGCTTTTTTCTCTGTTCCCTCACCACAATCCAGATTGTTTTGTGGAGTGACCAGTACAGTAACCATACCAGGAAGTACTTAATTTATTAAGCTACTGCTTTTATTAATCTCAGTGGAGATATTTACTGATAAACAGCTACCTACGCAGCATGTTCATGTCGTTCCTAAATGAGCTTTTATCTCTCTCCCCTCACCACAAATCAGATTCCTCTGAGGAGTTCCCAGTACATTATCCTTTCCCCTGTGTAATTACCTTAACAAGCTCCAGCTGTTTTTATTCTCAGAAGGTTTACTCCCTGATATACAGCTGCCTACCCCCTTCGTAAGTGCAGGTCCTAAATGAGATTTTTTCTCTGTTCCCTCACCACAATCCAGATTCTTTTGGGGAGTTTCCAGTACAGTATCCATACCAGGAAGTACTTAATTTATTAAGCTACTGCTTTTCTTAATCTCAGTGGAGATATTTACTGATAAACAGCTACCTACACAGCATGTTCATGTCGCTCCTAAATGAGCGTTTATCTCTCTCCCCTCACCACAAATCAGATTCTTCTGAGGAGTTCCCAGTACATTATCCTTTCCCCTGTGTAATTACCTTAACAAGCTCCAGCTGTTTTTATTCTCAGAAGGTTTACTCACTGATATACTGCTGCCTACCCCCTTCGTAAGTGCAGGTCCTAAATGAGCTTTTTTCTCTGTTCCCTCACCACAATCCAGTTTCTTTTGGGGAGTTACCAGTAGAGTAACCATATCAGGAAGTACTTAATTTATTAAACTACTGCTTTTCTTAATCTCAGTGGAGATATTTACTGATAAACAGCTACCTACGCAGCATGTTCATTTCGTTCCTAAATGAGCTTTTATCTCTCTCCCCTCACCACAAATCAGATTCTTCTGAGTAGTACCTAGTACATTATCCTTTCCCCTGTGTAATTACCTTAACAAGCTCCAGCTGTTTTTATTCTCAGAAGGTTTACTCCCTGATATACAGCTGCCTACCCCCTTCGTAAGTGCAGGTCCTAAATGAGCTTTTTTCTCTGTTCCCTCACGGCAATCCAATTTATTTTGGGGAGTTACCAGTACAGTAACCATACCAGGAAGTACTTAATTTATTAAGCTACTGCTTTTCTTAATCTAAGTGGAGATATTTATTGATAAACAGCTACCTACCCAGCATGTTCATGTCGTTCCTAAATGAGCTTTTATCTCTCTCCCCTCACAACAAATCAGATTCTTCTGAGGAGTTCCCAGTACATTATCCTTTCCCCTGTGTAATTACCTTAACAAGCTCCAGCTGTTTTTATTCTCAGAAGGTTTATTCCCTGATATACAGCTGCCTACCCCCTTCGTAAGTGCAGGTCCTAAATGAGCTTTTTTCTCTGTTCCCTCACCACAATCCAGATTCTTTTGGGGAGTTACCAGTACAGTAACCATACCAGGAAGTACTTAATTTATTAAGCTACTGCTGTTCTTAATCTCAGTGGAGATATTTACTGATAAACAGCTACCTACGCAGCATGTTCATGTAGTTCCTAAATGAGCTTTTATCTCTCTCCCCTCACCAAAAATCAGATTCTTCTGACGAGTTCCCAGTCGTTTATAATTTCCCCTGTATAATTACCTTAACAAGCTCCAGCTGTTTTTATTCTCAGAAGGTTTACTCCCTGATATACAGCTGCCTACCCCCTTCGTAAGTGCAGGTCCTAAATGAGCTTTTTTCTCTGTTCCCTCACCACAATCCAGATTCTTTTGGGGAGTTACCAGTACAGTAACCATACCAGGAAGTACTTAATTTATTAAGCTACTGCTGTTCTTAATCTCAGTGGAGATATTTACTGATAAACAGCTACCTACGCAGCATGTTCATGTCGTTCCTAAATGAGCTTTTATCTCTCTCCCCTCACCACAAAGTAGATTCTTATGAGGAGTTCCCAGTACATTATCCTTTCCCCTGTGTAATTACCTTAACAAGCTCCACCTGTTTTTATTCTCAGAAGGTTTACTCCCTGATATACAGCTGCCTACCCCCTTCGTAAGTGCAGGTCCTAAATGAGCTTTTTTCTCTGTTCCCTCACCACAATCCAGATTGTTTTGGGGAGTTACCAGTACAGTAACCATACCAGGAAGTACTTAATTTATAAAGCTGCTCCTTTTCTTAATCTCAGTGGAGATATTTACTGATAAACAGCTACCTACGCAGCATGTTCATGTCGTTCATAAATGAGCTTTTATCTCTCTCCCCTCACCACAAATCAGATTCTTCTGAGGAGTTCCCAGTATATTATGCTTTCCCCTGTGTAATTACCTTAACAAACTCCAGCTGTTTTTATTCTCAGAAGGTTTACTCCCTGATATACAGCTGCCTACCCCCTTCGTAAGTGCAGGTCCTAAATGAGCTTTTTTCTCTGTTCCCTCACCACAATCCAGATTGTTTTGTGGAGTGACCAGTACAGTAACCATACCAGGAAGTACTTAATTTATTAAGCTACTGCTTTTCTTAATCTCAGTGGAGATATTTACTGATAAACAGCTACCTACGCAGCATGTTCATGTCGTTCCTAAATCACTTTTATCTCTCTCCCCTCACCACGAATCAGATTCTTCTGAGGAGTTCCCAGTACATTATCCTTTCCCCTGTGTAATTTCCTTAACAAGTTCCAGCTGTTTTTATTCTCACAAGGTTTACTCCCTGATATACAGCTGCCTACCCCCTTCGTAAGTGCAGGTCCTAAATGAGCTTTTTTCTC
This sequence comes from Perognathus longimembris pacificus, assembly GCF_023159225.1. Taxonomy (NCBI): domain Eukaryota; kingdom Metazoa; phylum Chordata; class Mammalia; order Rodentia; family Heteromyidae; genus Perognathus; species Perognathus longimembris. The sequence continues at coordinate 20,528 of NW_025961744.1, read as the reverse complement.
TGTTCCCTCACCACAATCCAGATTCTTTTGGGGAGTTTCCAGTACAGTAACCATACCAGGAAGTACTTCATTTATTAAGCTACTGCTTTTCATAATCTCAGTGGAGATATTTACTGATAAACAGCTACCTACGCAGCATGTTCATGTCGTTCCTAAATGAGCTATTATCTCTCTCCCCTCACCACAAATCAGATTCTTCTGAGTAGTACCTAGTACATTATCCTTTCCCCTGTGTAATTACCTTTACATGCTCCAGCTGTTTTTATTCTCAGAAGGTGTACTCCCTGATATACAGCTGCCTACCCCCTTCATAAGTGAAGGTCCTAAATGAGCTTTTTTCTCTGTTCCCAAACCACAATCCAGATTCTTTTGGGGAGTTACCAGTACAGTAACAATACCAGGAAGTACTTAATTTATTAAGCTACTGCTATTCTTAATCTCAGTGGAGATATTTACTGATAAACAGCTACCTACGCAGCATGTTCATGTCGTTCCTAAATGAGCTTTTATCTCTCTCCCCTCACCACAAATCAGATTCTTCTGAGGAGTTCCCAGTACATTTTCCTTTCCCCTGTGTAATTACCTTAACAAGCTCCAGCTGTTTTTATTCTCAGAAGTTTTACTCCCTGATATACTGCTGCCTACCCCTTTCTTAAATGCAAATCCTAAATGAGCTTTTTTCTCTGTTCCCTCACCACAATCCAGATTCTTTTGGGGAGTTACCAGTACAGTAACCATACCAGGAAGTACTTAATTTATTAAGCTACTGCTTTTCTTAATCTCAGTGGAGATATTTACTGATAAACAGCTACCTACGCAGCATGTTCATGTCGTTCATAAATGAGCTTTTGTCTCTCTCCCCTCACCACAAATCAGATTCTTCTGAGGAGTAACCAGTACATTATCCTTTCCCCTGTGTAATTACCTTAAAAAGCTCCAGCTGTTTTTATTCTCAGAAGCTTTACTCCCTGATATACAGCTGCCTACCCCCTTCATAAGTGCAGGTCCTAAATGAGCTTTTTTCTCTGTTCCCTCACCACAATCCAGATTCTTTTGGGGAGTTACCAGTACAGTAACCATACCAGGAAGTTACTTAATTTATTAAGCTACTGCTTTGCTTAATCTCAGTGGATATATTTACTGATAAACAGCTACCTACGCAGCATGTTCATGTCGTTCCTAAATAAGCTTTTATCTCTCTCCCCTCACCACAAATCAGATTCTTCTGAGGAGTTCCCAGTACATTATCCTTTCCCCTGTGTAATTACCTTAACAAGCTCCAGCTGTTTTTATTCTCAGAAGGTTTACTCCCTGATATACAGCTGCCTACCCCCTTCGTAAGTGCAGGTCCTAAATGAGCTTTTTTCTCTGTTCCCTCACCACAATCCAGATTCTTTTGGGGAGTTACCAGTACAGTAACCATACCAGGAAGTACTTAATTTATTAAGCTACTGCTTTTTTTAATCTCAGTGGAGATATTTACTTATAAACAGCTACCAACGCAGCATGTTCATGTCGTTCATAAATGAGCTTTTATCTCTCTCCCCTCACCACAAATCAGATTCTTCTGAGGAGTTCCCAGTACATTATCCTTTCCCCTGTGTAATTACCTTAACAAGCTCCAGCTGTTTTTATTCTCAGAAGGTTTACTCCCTGATATACAGCTGCCTACCCAGTTCGTATGTGCCAGTCATAAATGAGTTTTTTCTCTCTTCCCTCACCACATTCCAGATTCTTTTTTTTTTTTTTTTTTTTTTTTTTTTTGGTGCACAAGTTTTATTTGGTAATTTCTTGCACAATATCTCATTGGCTGGTAAAGAGATGTATTTATGAATCGACAAACCAAATAACTCAACACCTTTTTTTTTTTTATTTTTTTTTTGTCTTTCTTCCGCAGAGTCTCAATTGGTATTTTTTTTTTCTCAAATTTTTATTGTCAAACTGATGTACAGAGAGGTTACAGTATCATACGTTGGGCATTGGATACATTTCTTGTACTGTTTGTTACCTTGTCCCTCATGCCCCCCTCCCTCCCCCCCTTTCCCTCCCCCCCCCCCCCAGTGTTCAGTTCACTTACACCAGACAGTTTTGCAAGTATTGCTTTTGTCGTTATTTCTCTTTTTTTACCCTGTGTCTCTCAAATTTGGTATTCCCTTTCAATTTCCTACTTCCAATACCAGTAAACACGGTTTCCAATATACTCAGATAAGATTACAGAGATAGTGTAGGTACAACCATAGGAAGGTGATACAAGAGCATCATCAATAATAGAAACTACACATACACCTAGGACGTTGAAAGTAGTTACAACTGTGATATATCAATTGTTTCCATAACATGGAGTTCATTTCACTTAGCATCATCTTATGTGTTCCTAAGGGTATAGCTATTGGGCCTTGTGAACCTCTGCTATGGCTTGCCTAAACCTGTACTAATTATTCCCAATAAGGGAGGCCATAGAGTCCATGTTTCTTTGGGTCTGGCTCACTTCACTTAGTATAACTTTTTCCAAGTCCTTCCATTTCCTTACAAATGGAACAATGTCATTCTTTCTGATAGAGGCATAAAATTCCATTGTGTATATGTACCACATTTTCCTGATCCATTCATCTATGGAGGGGCATCTGGGTTGGTTCCAGATTCTCGCTATGACAAATTGTGCTGCGATGAACATTGTTGTGCTGGTGGCATTACTGTGATTTTGTTTGTGGGCTTTTGGATAGATACCCAACAGTGGGGCTGCTGGGTCATAGGGGAGTTCTATATTGAGCCTTCTGAGGAATCTCCATACTGCTTGCCAGAGTGGCTGAACCAGTTTACATTCCCACCAACAATGAAGTAGGGTTCCCTTTTGGCCACATCCCCTCCAACAATTGTTATTATTAGTTTTCTTGATATATGACATTCTTGCTGGGGTGAGATGGAATCTCAATGTTGTTTTGATTTGCATTTCCTTTATGGCCAGTGATGTAGAGCATTTTTTCATATGTCTATTGGCCATTCTCATTTCCTCATCAGAGAAGTTTCTTTGTAAGTCTTTAGCCCACTTGTTGAGGGGGCTATTGTTTCTTTGCGGTTTTGTTTTGGAAGAAGGTAATTTTTTTAGTTCTGCATATATTTTAGAGATGAGGCCTTTGTCTGTTGAATGTCCGGTAAAGATCTTCTCCCAGTCTGTGGGCTTTCTGTTTATCTTGAGAGCTATGTCCTTTGCCATGCAGAAGCTCTGCAGTTTAATGCAGTCCCATTTGTCCAACTTTTCTTTGATTTGTAGCCTTTCAGGGTCTTTGTTAAGGAAGTTCTGTCCTGTGCCAAGGAGCCCGAGTGTTTCTCCTACTCCTTCCTTTAGTGTTTTCAGGGTGCCTGTTTTGATTTCAAGGTCTTTAATCCATTTGGAGTTTATTTTGGTGCAGGGTGATATATCAGGATCTAGTTTTAGTTTGTTGCATGTGTTGAGCCAGTTTTGCCAGCACCACTTGTTAAAGAGGCTATCTTTCTTCCATACTATTGTTTTAGCTCCTTTATCAAAGATTAAGTAGGCGTAGTTCTGTGGGTTTAATTCTGGGTCTTCAATTCTGTTCCATTGGTCGTCAGGCCTGTTCCGGTGCCAATACCAAGCTGTTTTTATTACTATAGCTTTATAATACAGCTTGAAGTTGGGTATTGTAATTCCTCCAGCACTGTTCTTTCTGCTTAGGAGTGTTTTTGCTATTCTAGGTCTTTTATTGTTCCATATGAATTTCTGGATTGCTTCCTCTATTTCATTAAAGAATGGTGTTGGGATATTAATGGGTATTGCATTGAATTTGTAGATAGCCTTTGGCAATATTGCCATTTTGATTATATTAATCCTCCCAATCCAGGAGCATGGGAGGTTTTTCCATTTCCTTAGTTCTGACTTAATTTCGTTTTTCAAGGTTTTAAAGTTCTCCTCAAAGAGGTCTTTCACTTCTTTGGTTAAGTTTATTCCAAGGTATTTTATGTTTTTGGGGGCTATTGCAAAAGGAGTTGCTTTCCTGATTTCAGCCTCGGTCTTCGGGTTGTTAGCATAGAGAAAGGCCGTTGATTTTTGAAGGTTTATTTTATAACCTGCAACTTTGCCAAAGTTTTGGATCAGCTCTAGTAGCTTGGGGGTAGAGTCTATGGGATTCTTTAGGTATAGGATCATGTCATCTGCGAAGAGAGAAAGTTTAACTTCATCTTTTCCTATTTGGATCCCCTTTATATTCTCTTCTTGCCTAATTGCTCTGGCTAGGAATTCTAGTACTAAGTTGAAGAGCAGGGGAGAGAGTGGACATCCCTGCCTTGTTCCTGATTTTAAAGGGCACATTCCAGATTCTTTTGGGGAGTTACCAGTACAGTAACCATACCAGTAAGTACTTCATTTATTAACCTACCGGTTGTCTTAATCTCAGTGGAGATATTTACTGATAAACAGCTACCTACGCAGCATGTTCATGTCGTTCCTAAAAAAGCTTTAATCTCTCTCCCCTCACCATAAATCAGATTCTTCTGAGGAGTTCCCAGTACATTATCCTTTCCCCTGTGTAATTACCTTAACAAGCTCCAGCTGTTTTTATTCTCAGAAGTTTTACTCCCTGATATACAGCTGCCTACCCCCTTCGTAAGTGCAGGTCCTAAATGAGCTTTTTTCTCTGTTCCCTCACCACAATCCAGATTCTTTGGGGAGTTACCAGTAAAGTAACCATACCAGGAAGTACTTAATTTGTTAAGCTACTGCTTTTCTTAATCTCACTGGAGATATTTACTGATAAACAGCTACCTACGCAGCATGTTGATGTCGTGCCTAAATGAGCTTTTATCTCTCTCCCCTCACCACAAATCAGATTCTTCGGAGGAGTTCCCAGTACATTATTCTTTCCCCTGTGTAATTACCTTAACAAGCTCCAGCTGTTTTTATTCTCAGAAGGTTTACTCCCTGATATACAGCTGCCTACACCCTTCCTAAGTGCAGGTCCTATATGAGCTTTTTTCTCTGTTCCCTCACGACAATCCACATTATTGGGGGAGTTACCAGTACAGTAACCATACCAGGAAGTACTTAATTTATTAAGCTACTGCTTTTCTTAATCTCAGTGGAGATATTTACTGATAAACAGCTACCTACGCAGCATGTTCATGTCGTTCCTAAATGAGCTTTTATCTCTCTCCCCTCACCACAAATCAGATTCTTCTGAGGAGTTCTCAGTACATTATCCTTTCCCCTGTGTAATTACCTTAACAAGCTCCAGCTGTTTTTATTCTCAGAAGGTTTACTCCCTGATATACAGCTGCCTACCCCCTTCGTAAGTGCAGGTCCTAAATGAGCTTTTTTCTCTGTTCCCTCACCACAATCCAGATTCTTTTGGGGAGTTACCAGTACAGTCACCATACCAGAAAGTACATAATTTATTAAGCTACTGTTTTTCTTAATCTCAGTGGAGATATTTACTGATAAACATCTACCTACTCAGCATGTTGATGTCGTTCCAAAATGAGCTTTTATCTCTCTCCCCTCACCACAAATCAGATTCTTCTGAGGAGTTCCCAGTACACTAACCTTTCCCCTGTGTAATTACCTTAACAAGCTCCAGCTGTTTTTATTCTCAGAAGGTTTACTCCCTGATATACAGCTGCCTACCCCCTTCGTAAGTGCAGGTCCTAAATGAGCTTTTTTCTCTGTTCCCTCACCACAATCCAGATTCTTTTGGGGAGTTACCAGTACAGTAACCATACCAGGAAGTACTTAATTTATTAAGCTACTGCTTTTTTTAATCTCAGTGGAGATATTTACTGATAAACAGCTACCTACGCAGCATGTTCATGTCGTTCCTAAATGAGCTTTTATCTCTCTCCCCTCACCACAAATCAGATTCTTCTGAGGAGTTCCCAGTACATTATCCTTTCCCCTGTTTAATTACCTTAACAAGCTCCAGCTGTTTTTATTCTCAGAAGGTTTACTCCCTGATATACAGCTGCCTACCCCCTTCGTAAGTGCAGGTCCTAAATGAGCTATTTTCTCTGTTCCCTCACCACAATCCAGATTCTTTTGGGGAGTTGGCAGTACAGTCACCATACCAGAAAGTACATAATTTATTAAGCTACTGTTTTTCTTAATCTCAGTGGAGATATTTACTGATAAACATCTACCTACTCAGCATGTTCATGTCGTTCCTATATGAGCTTTTATCTTTCTCCCCTCACCAAAAATCAGATTCTTCTGAGGAGTTCCAAGTACATTATCCTTTCCCCTGTGTAATTACCTTAACAAGCTCCAGCTGTTTTTATTCTCAGAAGGTTTACTCCCTGATAGACAGCTGCCTACCCCCTTCGTAAGTGCAGGTCCTATATGAGCTATTTTCTCTGTTCCCTCACCACAATCCAGATTCTTTTGTGGAGTTACCAGTACAGTAACCATACCAGGAAGTACTTAATTTATTAAGCTACTGCTTTTCTTAATCTCAGTGGAGATATTTACTGATAAACAGCTACGTACGCAGCATGTTCATGTCGTTCCTAAATAAGCTTTTATCTCTCTCCCCTCACCACAAATCAGATTCTTCTGAGGAGTTCCCAGTACATTATCCTTTCCCCTGTGTAATTACCTTAACAAGCTCCAGCTGTTTTTATTCTCAGAGGATTTACTCCCTGATATACAGCTGCCTATCCCCTTCGTAAGTGCAGGTCCTAAATGAGCTTTTTTCTCTGTTCCCTCACCACAATCCAGATTCTTTTGGGGAGTTACCAGTACAGTAACCATACCAGGAAGTACTTAATTTATTAAGCTACTGCTTTTCTTAATCTCAGTGTAGATATTTACTGATAAACAGCTACCTACGCATCATGCTCATGTCGTTCCTAAGTGAGCTTTTATCTCTCTCCCCTCACCACAACTCAGATTCTTCTGAGGAGTTCCCAGTACATTATCCTTTCCCCTGTGTAATTACCTTAACAAGCTCCAGCTGTTTTTATTCTCAGAAGGTTTACTCCCTGATATACAGCTGCCAACCCCCTTCGTAAGTGCAGGTCCTAAATGAGCTTTTTTCTCTGTTCCCTCACCACAATCCAGATTCTTTGGGGAGTTACCAGTAAAGTAACCATACCAGGAAGTACTTAATTTGTTAAGCTACTGCTTTTCTTAATCTCACTGGAGATATTTACTGATAAACAGCTACCTACGCAGCATGGTGATGTCGTGCTTAAATGAGCTTTTATCTCTCTCCCCTCACCACAAATCAGATTCTTCTGAGGAGTTCCCAGTACATTATCCTTTCCCCTGTGTAATTACCTTAACAAGCTCCAGCTGTTTTTATTCTCAGAAGGTTTACTCCCTGATATACAGCTGCCTACACCCTTCCTAAGTGCAGGTCCTATATGAGCTTTTTTCTCTGTTCCCTCAAAACAATCCAGATTTTTGGGGGAGTTACCAGTACAGTAACCATACCAGGAAGTATTTAATTTATTAAGCTACTGCTTTTCTTAATCTCAGTGTAGATATTTACTGATAAACAGGTACCTACGCAGCATGCTCATGTCGTTCCTAAGTGAGCTTTTATCTCTCTCCCCTCACCACAAATCATTTTCTTCTGAGGAGTTCCCAGTACATTATCCTTTCCTCTGTGTAATTACCTTAACAAGCTCCAGCTGTTTTTATTCTCAGAGGATTTACTCCCTGATATACAGCTGCCTATCCCCTTCGTAAGTGCAGGTCCTAAATGAGCTTTTTTATCTGTTCCCTCACCACAATCCAGATTCTTTTGGGGAGTTACCAGTACAGTAACCATACCAGGAAGTACTTAATTTATTAAGCTACTGCTTTTCTTAATCTCAGTGGAGATATTTACTGATAAACAGCTACCTACGCAGCATGTTCATGTCGTTCCTAAATGAGCTTTTATCTCTCTCCCCTCACCACAAATCAGATTCTCCTGAGGATTTCCCAGTACATTATCCTTTCCCCTGTGTAATTAACTTAACAAGTTCCAGCTGTTTTTATTCTCAGAAGGTTTACTCCCTGATATACAGCTGCCTACCCCCTTCGTAAGTGCAGGTCCTAAATGAGCTTTTTTCTCTGTTCCCTCACCACAATCCAGATTCTTTTGGGGAGTTACCAGTACAGTAACCATACCAGGAAGTACTTAATTTATTAAGCTACTGCTTTTCTTAATCTCAGTGGAGATATTTACTGATAAACAGCTACCTACGCAGCACGTTCATGTCGTTCCTAAATGAGCTATTATCTCTCTCCCCTCACCACAAATCAGATTCTTCTGAGGAGTTCCAAGTACATTATCCTTTCCCCTGTGTAATTACCTTAACAAGCTCCAGCTGTTTTTATTCTCAGAAGGTTTACTCCCTGATAGACAGCTGCCTACCCCCTTCGTAAGTGCAGGTCCTATATGAGCTATTTTCTCTGTTCCCTCACCACAATCCAGATTCTTTTGTGGAGTTACCAGTACAGTAACCATACCAGGAAGTACTTAATTTATTAAGCTACTGCTTTTCTTAATCTCAGTGGAGATATTTACTGATAAACAGCTACGTACGCAGCATGTTCATGTCGTTCTTAATGAGCTTTTATCTCTCTCCCCTCACCACAAATCAGATTCTTCTGAGGAGTTCCCAGTACATTATCCTTTCCCCTGTGTAATTACCTTAACAAGCTCCAGCTGTTTTTATTCTCAGAAGGTTTACTCCCTGATATACAGCTGCCTACCCCCTTCGTAAGTGCAGGTCCTAAATGAGCTTTTTTCTCTGTTCCCTCACCACAATCCAGATTCTTTTGGGGAGTTACCAGTACAGTAAGCATACCAGGAAGTACTTAATTTATTAAGCTACTGCTTTTCTTAATCTCAGTGTAGATATTTACTGATAAACAGCTACCTACGCATCATGCTCATGTCGTTCCTAAGTGAGCTTTTATCTCTCTCCCCTCACCACAACTCAGATTCTTCTGAGGAGTTCCCAGTACATTATCCTTTCCCCTGTGTAATTACCTTAACAAGCTCCAGCTGTTTTTATTCTCAGAAGGTTTACTCCCTGATATACAGCTGCCTACCCCCTTCGTAAGTGCAGGTCCTAAATGAGCTTTTTTCTCTGTTCCCTCACCACAATCCAGATTCTTTGGGGAGTTACCAGTAAAGTAACCATACCAGGAAGTACTTAATTTGTTAAGCTACTGCTTTTCTTAATCTCACTGGAGATATTTACTGATAAACAGCTACCTACGCAGCATGGTGATGTCATGCTTAAATGAGCTTTTATCTCTCTCCCCTCACCACAAATCAGATTCTTCTGAGGAGTTCCCAGTACATTATCCTTTCCCCTGTGTAATTACCTTAACAAGCTCCAGCTGTTTTTATTCTCAGAAGGTTTACTCCCTGATATACAGCTGCCTACACCCTTCCTAAGTGCAGGTCCTATATGAGCTTTTTTCTCTGTTCCCTCACGACAATCCAGATTATTGGGGGAGTTACCAGTACAGTAACCATACCAGGAAGTACTTAATTTATTAAGCTACTGCTTTTCTTAATCTCAGTGGAGATATTTACTGATAAACAGCTACCTACGCAGCATGTTCATGTCGTTCCTAAATGAGCTTTTATCTCTCTCCCCTCACCACAAATCAGATTCTTCTGAGGAGTTCTCAGTACATTATCCTTTCCCCTGTGTAATTACCTTAACAAGCTCCAGCTGTTATTATTCTCAGAAGGTTTACTCCCTGATATACAGCTGCCTACCCCCTTCGTAAGTGCAGGTCCTAAATGAGCTTTTTTCTCTGTTCCCTCACCACAATCCAGATTCTTTTGGGGAGTTACCAGTACAGTCACCATACCAGAAAGTACATAATTTATTAAGCTACTGTTTTTCTTAATCTCAGTGGAGATATTTACTGATAAACATCTACCTACTCAGCATGTTCATGTCGTTCCAAAATGAGCTTTTATCTCTCTCCCCTCACCACAAATCAGATTCTTCTGAGGAGTTCCCAGTACACTAACCTTTCCTCTGTGTAATTACCTTAACAAGCTCCAGCTGTTTTTATTCTCAGAAGGTTTACTCCCTGATGTACAGCTGCCTACCCCCTTCGTAAGTGCAGGTCCTAAATGAGCTTTTTTCTCTGTTCCCTCACCACAATCCAGATTCTTTTGGGGAGTTACCAGTACAGTAACCATACCAGGAAGTACTTAATTTATTAAGCTACTGCTTTTTTTAATCTCAGTGGAGATATTTACTGATAAACAGCTAATTACGCAGCATGTTCATGTCGTTCCTAAATGAGCTTTTATCTCTCTCCCCTCACCACAAATCAGATTCTTCTGAGGAGTTCCCAGTACATTATCCTTTCCCCTGTTTAATTACCTTAACAAGCTCCAGCTGTTTTTATTCTCAGAAGGTTTACTCCCTGATATACAGCTGCCTACCCCCTTCGTAAGTGCAGGTCCTAAATGAGCTATTTTCTCTGTTCCCTCACCACAATCCAGATTCTTTTGGGGAGTTGGCAGTACAGTCACCATACCAGGAAGTACTTAATTTGTTAAGCTACTGCTTTTCTTAATCTCACTGGAGATATTTACTGATAAACAGCTACCTACGCAGCATGGTGATGTCGTGCTTAAATGAGCTTTTATCTCTCTCCCCTCACCACAAATCAGATTCTTCTGAGGAGTTCCCAGTACATTATCCTTTCCCCTGTGTAATTACCTTAACAAGCTCCAGCTGTTTTTATTCTCAGAAGGTTTACTCCCTGATATACAGCTGCCTACACCCTTCCTAAATGCAGGTCCTATATGAGCTTTTTTCTCTGTTCCCTCAAAACAATCCAGATTTTTGGGGGAGTTACCAGTACAGTAACCATACCAGGAAGTATTTAATTTATTAAGCTACTGCTTTTCTTAATCTCAGTGTAGATATTTACTGATAAACAGGCACCTACGCAGCATGCTCATGGCGTTCCTAAGTGAGCTTTTATCTCTCTCCCCTCACCACAAATCAGATTCTTCTGAGGAGTTCCCAGTACATTATCCTTTCCTCTGTGTAATTACCTTAACAAGCTCCAGCTGTTTTTATTCTCAGAGGATTTACTCCCTGATATACAGCTGCCTATCCCCTTCGTAAGTGCAGGTCCTAAATGAGCTTTTTTATCTGTTCCCTCACCACAATCCAGATTCTTTTGGGGAGTTACCAGTACAGTAACCATACCAGGAAGTACTTAATTTATTAAGCTACTGCTTTTCTTAATCTCAGTGGAGATATTTACTGATAAACAGCTACCTACGCAGCATGTTCATGTCGTTCCTAAATGAGCTTTTATCTCTCTCCCCTCACCACGAATCAGATTCTCCTGAGGATTTCCCAGTACATTATCCTTTCCCCTGTGTAATTAACTTAACAAGTTCCAGCTGTTTTTATTCTCAGAAGGTTTACTCCCTGATATACAGCTGCCTACCCCCTTCGTAAGTGCAGGTCCTAAATGAGCTTTTTTCTCTGTTCCCTCACCACAATCCAGATTCTTTTGGGGAGTTACCAGTACAGTAACCATACCAGGAAGTACTTAATTTATTAAGCTACTGCTTTTCTTAATCTCAGTGGAGATATTTACTGATAAACAGCTACCTACGCAGCACGTTCATGTCGTTCCTAAATGAGCTATTATCTCTCTCCCCTCACCACAAATCAGATTCTTCTGAGGAGTTCCAAGTACATTATCCTTTCCCCTGTGTAATTACCTTAACAAGCTCCAGCTGTTTTTATTCTCAGAAGGTTTACTCCCTGATAGACAGCTGCCTACCCCCTTCGTAAGTGCAGGTCCTATATGAGCTATTTTCTCTGTTCCCTCACCACAATCCAGATTCTTTTGTGGAGTTACCAGTACAGTAACCATACCAGGAAGTACTTAATTTATTAAGCTACTGCTTTTCTTAATCTCAGTGGAGATATTTACTGATAAACAGCTACGTACGCAGCATGTTCATGTCGTTCCTAAATGAGCTTTTATCTCTCTCCCCTCACCACAAATCAGACTCTTCTGAGGAGTTCCCAGTACATTATCCTTTCCCCTGTGTAATTACCTTAACAAGCTCCAGCTGTTTTTATTCTCAGAAGGTTTACTCCCTGATATACAGCTGCCTACCCCCTTCGTAAGTGCAGGTCCTAAATGACCTTTTTTCTCTGTTAACTCACCACAATCCAGATTCTTTTGGGGAGTTACCAGTACAGTAACCATACCAGGAAGTACTTAATTAATTAAGCTACTGCTTTTTTTAATCTCAGTGGAGATATTTACTGATAAACAGCTACCTACGCAGCATGTTCATGTCGTTCCTAAATGAGCTTTTATCTCTCTCCCCTCACCACAAATCAGATTCTTCTGAGGAGTTCCCAGTACATTATCCTTTCCCCTGTTTAATTACCTTAACAAGCTCCAGCTGTTTTTATTCTCAGAAGCTTTACTCCCTGATATACAGCTGCCTACCCCCTTCGCAAGTGCAGGTCCTAAATGAGCTATTTTCTCTGTTCCCTCACCACAATCCAGATTCTTTTGGGGAGTTGCCAGTACAGTCACCATACCAGAAAGTACATAATTTATTAAGCTACTGTTTTTCTTAATCTCAGTGGAGATATTTACTGATAAACATCTACCTACTCAGCATGTTCATGTCGTTCCTATATGAGCTTTTATCTTTCTCCCCTCACCACAAATCAGATTCTTCTGAGGAGTTCCCAGTACATTATCCTTTCCCCTGGGTAATTACCTTAGCAAGCTCCAGCGGTTTTTATTCTCAGAAGGTTTACTCCCTGATATACAGCTGCCTACCGCCTTCGTATGTGCAGGTCCTAAATGAGCTTTTTTCTCTGTTCCCTCAACACAATCCAGATTGTTTTGGGGAGTTACCAGTACAGTAACCATACCAGGAAGTACGTCATTTATTAAGCTACTGGTTTTCTTAATCTCAGTGGAGATATTTACTGATAAACAGCTACCTACGCAGCATGTTCATGTCGTTCCTAAATGAGCTTTTATCTCTCTCCCCTCACCACAAATCAGATTCTTCTGAGGAGTTCCCAGTACATTATCCTTTCCCCTGTGTAATTACCTTAACAAGCTCCAGCTGTTTTTATTCTCAGAAGGTTTACTCCCTGATATACAGCTGCCTACCCCCTTCGTAAGTGCAGGACATGAATGAGCTTTTTTCTCTGTTCCCTCACCACAATCCAGATTCTTTTGGGGAGTTACCAGTACAGTAACCATACCAGGAAGTACTTAATTTATTAAGCTACTGCTTTTCTTAATCTCAGTGGAGATATTTACTGATAAACAGCTACCTACGCAGCATGTTCATGTCGTTCCTAAATGAGCTTTTATCTCTCTCCCCTCACCACAAATCAGATTCTTCTGAGGAGTTCCCAGTACATTATCCTTTCCCCTGTGTAATTACCTTAACAAGCTCCAGCTGTTTTTATTCTCAGAAGGTTTACTCCCTGATATACAGCTGCCTACCCCAAGAGTAAGTGCAGGTCCTAAATGGGCTTTTTTCTCTGTTCCCTCACCACAATCCAGATTCTTTTGGGGAGTTACCAGTACAGTAACCATACCAGGAAGTACTTTATTTATTAAGCTACTGCTTTTCTCAATCTCAGTGGAGATATTTACTGATAAACAGCTACCTACGCAGCATGTTCATGTCGTTCCTAAATGAGCTTTTATCTCTCTCCCCTCACCACAAATCAGATTCTTCTGAGGAGTTCCCAGTACATTATCCTTTCCCCTGTGTAATTACGTTAACAAGCTCCAGCTGTTTTTATTCTCAGAAGCTTTACTCCCTGATATACAGCTGCCTAACCCCTTCGTAAGTGCAGGTCCTAAATGAGCTTTTTTCTCTGTTCCCTCACCACAATCCAGATTCTTTTGGGGAGTTACCAGTACAGTAACCATACCAGGAAGTACTTAATTTATTAAGCTACTGCTTTTCTTAATCTCAGTGGAGATATTTACTGATAAACAGCTACCTACGCATCATGCTCATGTCGTTCCTAAGTGAGCTTTTATCTCTCTCCCCTCACCACAACTCAGATTCTTCTGAGGAGTTCCCAGTACATTATCCTTTCCCCTGTGTAATTACCTTAACAAGCTCCAGCTGTTTTTATTCTCCGAAGCTTTACTCCCTGATATACAGCTGCCGACCCCCTTCGTAATTGTAGGTCCAAAATGAGATTTTTTCTCTGTTCCCTCACCACAATCCAGATTCTTTTGGGGAGTTACCAGTACAGTAACCATACCAGGAAGTACTTAATTTATTAAGCTACTGCTTTTCTTAATCTCAGTGGAGATATTTACTGATAAACAGCTACCTACGCAGCATGTTGATGTCGTTTGAAAATGAGCTTTTATCTCTCTCCCCTCACCACAAATCAGAATCTTCTGAGGAGTTCCCAGTACATTATCCTTTTCCCTGTGTAATTACCTTAACAAGCTGCAGCTGTTTTTATTCTCAGAAGGTTTACTCCCTGATATACAGCTGCCTACCCCCTTCGTAAGTGCAGATCCTAAATGAGCTTTTTAGTCTGTTCCCTCACCACAATCCAGATTCTTTTGGGGAGTTACCAGTAAAGTAACCATACCACGAAGTACTTAATTTGTTAAGCTACTGCTTTTCTTAATCTCAGTGGAGATATTTACTGATAAACAGCTACCTACGCAGCATGTTGATGTCGTGCCTTATTGAGCTTTTATCTCTCTCCCCTCACCACAAATCAGATTCTTCTGAGGAGTTCCCAGTACATTATCTTTTCCCCTGTGTAATTACCTTAACAAGCTCCAGCTGTTTTTATTCTAAGAAGGTTTACTCCCTGATATACAGCTGCCTAGCCCCTTCGTAAGTGCAGGTCCTAAATGAGCTTTTTTCTCTGTTCCCTCACCACAATCCAGATTCTTTTGGGGAGTTACCAGTACAGTAACCATACCAGGAAGTACTTAGTTTATTAAGCTACTGCTTTTCTTAATCTCAGTGGAGATATTTACTGATAAACAGCTACCTACGCAGTATCTTCATGTCGTTCCTAAATGAGCTTTTATCTCTCTCCCCTCACCACAAATCAGATTCTTCTGAGGAGTTCCCAGTACATTATCCTTTCCCCTGTGTAATTACCTTAACAAGCTCCAGCTGTTTTTATTCTCAGTGGGTTTACTCCCTGATATACAGCTGACTACCCCCTTCCTAAGTGCAGGTCCTATATGAGCTTTTTTCTCTGTTCCGTCACCACAATCCAGATTTTTTTTGGGATTTACCAGTACAGTAACAATACCAGGAAGTACTTAATTTATTAAGCTACTACTTTTCTTAATCTCAGTGGAGATATTTACTGATAAACAGCTACCTACGCAGCATGTTCATGTCGTTCCTAAATGAGCTTTTATCTCTCTCCCCTCACCACAAATCAGATTCTTCTGAGGAGTTCCCAGTACATTATCCTTTCCCCTGTGTAATTACCTTAACAAGCTCCAGCTGTTTTTATTCTCAGAAGGTTTACTCCCTGATATACAGCTGCCTACCCCCTTCGTAAGTGCAGGTCCTAAATGAGCTTTTTTCTCTGTTCCCTCACCACAATCCAGATTCTTTTGGGGAGTTACCAGTACAGTCACCATACCAGAAAGTACATAATTTATTAAGCTACTGTTTTTCTTAATCTCAGTGGAGATATTTACTGATAAACATCTACCTACTTAGCATATTCATGTCGTTCCTATATGAGCTTTTATCTTTCTCCCCTCAACCACAAATCAGATTCTTCTGAGGAGTTCCCAGTACATTATCCTTTCCCCTGTGTAATTACCTTAGCAAGCTACAGCTGTTTTTATTCTCAGAAGGTTTACTCCCTGATATACAGCTGCCTACCCCTTTCGTATGTGCAAGTCCTAAATGAGCTTTTTTCTCTGTTCCCTCAACACAATCCAGATTCTTTTGGGGAGTTACCAGTACAGTAACCATACCAGGAAGTACTTCATTTATTAAGCTACTGCTTTTCTTAATCTCAGTGGAGATATTTACTGATAAACAGCTACCTACGCAGCATGTTCATGTCGTTCCTAAATGAGCTTTTATCTCTCTCCCCTCACCACAAATCAGATTCTTCTGAGGAGTTCCCAGTACATTATCCTTTCCCCTGTGTAATTACCTTAACAAGCTCCAGCTGTTTTTATTCTCAGAAGGTTTACTCCCTGATATACAGCTGCCTACCCCCTTCGTAAGGGCAGGTCCTAAATGAGCTTTTTTCTCTGTTCCCTCACCACAATCCAGATTCTTTTGGGGAGTTACCAGTACACTAACCATACCAGGAAGTACTTAATTTATTAAGCTACTGCTTTTCTTAATCTCAGTGGAGATATTTACTGATAAACAGCTACCTACGCAGCATGTTCATGTCGTTCCTAAATGAGCTTTTATCTCTCTCCCCTCACCACAAATCAGATTCTTCTGAGGAGTTCCCAGTACATTATCCTTTCCCCTGTGTAATTACCTTAACAAGCTCCAGCTGTTTTTATTCTCAGAAGCTTTACTCCCTGATATACAGCTGCCTACCCCCTTCGTAAGTGCAGGTCCTAAATGAGCTTTTTTCTCTGTTCCCTCACCACAATCCAGATTCTTTTTGGGAGTTACCAGTACAGTAACCATACCAGGAATTACTTAATTTATTAAGCTACTGCTTTGCTTAATCTCAGTGGAGATATTTACTGATAAACAGCTACCTACGCAACATGATCATGTCGTTCCTAAATGAGCTTTTATCTCTCTCCCCTCACCACAAATCAGATTCTTCTGAGGAGTTCCCAGTACATTATCGTTTCCCCTGTTTAATTACCTTAACAAGCTCCAGCTGTTTTTATTCTCAGAAGGTTTACTCCCTGATATACAGCTGCCTACCCCTTCGTAAGTGCAGGTCCTAAATGAGCTATTTTCTCTGTTCCCTCACCACAATCCAGATTCTTTTGGGGAGTTACCAGTACAGTCACCATACCAGAAAGTACATAATTTATTAAGCTACTGTTTTTCTTAATCTCAGTGGAGATATTTACTGATAAACATCTACCTACTCAGCATGTTCATGTCGTTCCTATATGAGCTTTTATCTTTCTCCCCTCACCACAAATCAGATTCTTCTGAGGAGTTCCCAGTACATTATCCTTTCCCCTGTGTAATTACCTTAACAAGCTCCAGCTGTTTTTATTCTCAGAAGGTTTACTCCCTGATATACAGCTGCCTACCCCCTTCGTATGTGCAAGTCCTAAATGAGCTTTTTTCTCTGTTTCCTCAACACAATCCAGATTCTTTGGGGAGTTACCAGTACAGTAACCATACCAGGAAGTACTTAATTTATTAAGCTACTGCTTTTCTTAATCTCAGTGGAGATATTTACTGATAAACAGCTACCTACGCAGCATGTTCATGACGTTGTAAATGAGCTTTTATCTCTCTCCCCTCACCACAAATCAGATTCTTCTGAGGAGTTCCCAGTACATTATCCTTTCCCCTGTGTAATTACCTTAACAAGCTCCAGCTGTTTTTATTCTCAGAAGGTTTACTCCCTGATATACAGCTGCCTACCCCCTTCGTAAGTGCAGGTCCTAAATGAGCTTTTTTCTCTGTTCCCTCACCACAATCCAGATTCTTTTGGGGAGTTACCAGTACAGTAACCATACCAGGAAGTACTTAATTTATTAAGCTACTGCTTTTCTAAAGCTCAGTGTAGATATTTACTGATAAACAGCTACCTACGCAGCATGTTCATGTCGTTCCTAAATGAGCTTTTATCTCTCTCCCCTCACCACAAATCAGATTCTTCTGAGGAGTTCCCAGTACTTTTTCCCTTTCTCCTGTGTAATTACCTTAACAAGCTCCAGCTGTTTTTATTCTCAGAAGGTTTACTCCCTGATATACAGCTGCCTACCCCCTTCGTAAGTGCAGGTCCTAAATGAGCTTTTTTCTCTGTTCCCTCACCACAATCCAGATTCTTTTGGGGAGTTACCAGTACAGTAACCATACCAGGAAGTACTTAATTTATTAAGCTACTGCTTTTCTTAATCTCAGTGGAGATATTTACTGATAAACAGCTACCTACGCAGCATGATCATGTCGTTCCTAAATGAGCTTTTATCTCTCTCCCCTCACCACAAATCAGATTCTTCTCAGGAGTTCCCAGTACTTTATCCTTTCCCCTGTGTAATTGCCTTAACAAACTCCAGCTGTTTTTATTCTCAGAAGGTTTACTCCCTGATATACAGCTGCCTAGCCCCTTCGTCAGTGCAGGTCCTAAATGAGCTTTTTTCTCTGTTCCCTCACCACAATCCAGATTCTTTTGGGGAGTTACCAGTACAGTAACCATACCAGGAAGTACTTAATTTATTAAGCTACTGCTTTTCTTAATCTCAATGGATATATTTACTGATAAACAGCTACCTACGCAGCATGTTCATGTCGTTCCTAAATGAGCTTTTATCTCTCTCCCCTCACCACAAATCAGATTCTTCTGAGGAGTTCCCAGTACATTATCCTTTCCCCTGTGTAATTACTTTAACAAGCTCCAGCTGTTTTTATTCTCAGAAGGTTTACTCCCTAATATGCAGCTGCCTACCCCCTTCGTAAGTGCAGGTCTTAAATGAGCTTTTTTCTCTGTTCCCTCACCACAATCCAGATTCTTTTGGGGAGTTACCAGTACAGTAACCATACCAGGAAGTACTTAATTTATTAAGCTACTGCTTTTCTTAATCTCAGTGGAGATATTTACTGATAAACATCTACCTACACAGCATGTTCATGTCGTTCCTAAATGAGCTTTTATCTCTCTCCCCTCACCACCAATCAGATTCTTCTGAGGAGTTCCCAGTACAATATCCTTTCCCCTGTGTAATTACCTTAACAAGCTCCAGCTGTTTTTATTCTCAGAAGGTTTACTCCCTGATATACAGCTGCCTAACCCCTTCTCAAGTGCAGGTCCTATATGAGCTTATTTCTCTGTTCCCTCACCACAATCCAGATTTTTTGGGGAGTTACCAGTACAGTAACCATACCAGGAAGTACTTAATTTATTAAGCTACTGCTTTTCTTAATCTCAGTGTAGATATTTACTGATAAACAGCTACCTACGCAGCATGCTCATGTCGTTCCTAAGTGAGCTTTTATCTCTCTCCCCTCACCACAACTCAGATTCTTCTGAGGAGTTCCCAGTACATTATCCTTACCTCTGTGTAATTACCTTAACAAGCTCCAGCTGTTTTTATTCTCAGAGGGTTTACTCCCTGATTTACAGCTGCCTATCCCCTTCGTAATTGCAGGTCCTAAATGAGCTTTTTTATCTATTCCCTCACCACAATCAGATTCTTTTGGGGAGTTACCAGTACAGTAACCATTCCAGGAAGTACTTAATTTATTAATCTACTGCTTTTCTTAATCTCAGTGGAGATATTTCTGATAAACAGCTACATAAGCAGCATGTTCATGTAGTTCCTAAATGTGCTTTTATCTCTCTCCCTTCACCAAAAATCAGATTCTTCTGAGGAGTTCCCAGTACATTATCCTTTCCCCTGTGTAATTACCTTAAAAAGCTCCAGCTGTTTTTTTTTCTCAGAAGCTTTACTCCCTGATATACAGCTGCCTACCCCCTTCGTAAGTGCAGGTCCTAAATGAGCTTTTTTCTCTGTTCCCTCACCACAATCCAGATTCTTTTGGGAGTTACCAGTAAAGTAACCATACCAGGAAGTACTTAATTTATTAAGCTACTGCTTTTCTTAATCTCAGTGGAGATATTTACTGATAAACAGCTACCTACGCAGCATGTTCATGTCGTTCCTAAATGAGGGTTTTATCTCTCTCCCCTCACCAAAAATCAGATTCTTCTGAGGAGTTCCCAGTACATTATCCTTTCCCCTGTGTAATTACCTTAACAAGCTCCATCTTTTTTTATTCTCAGAAGGTTTACTCCTGATATACGGCTGCCTACCCCCTTCGTAAGTGCAAGTCCTAAATGAGCTTTTTTCTCTGTTCCCTCACCACAATCCATATTCTTTTGGGGAGTTACCAGTACAGTAACCATACCAGGAA
The DNA here is from genome assembly GCF_023159225.1 of Perognathus longimembris pacificus. NCBI lineage: Eukaryota > Metazoa > Chordata > Mammalia > Rodentia > Heteromyidae > Perognathus > Perognathus longimembris. Next base: position 435 of record NW_025961744.1, on the reverse strand, counting down.
GTACTTAATTTATTAAGCTACTGCTTTTCTTAATCTCACTGGAGATATTTCCTGATAAACAGCTACCTACGCAGCATATTCATGTCGTTCCTAAATGAGCTTTTATCTCTCTCCCCTCACCACAAATCAGATTCTTCTGAGGAGTTCCCAGTACATTATCCTTTCCCCTGTGTAATTACCTTAACAAGCTCCAGGTGTTTTTATTCTCAGAAGGTTTACTCCCTGATATACAGCTGACTACCCCCTAAGTAAGTGCAGGTCCTACATGAGCTTTTTTCTATGTTCCCTCACCACAATCCAGATTCTTTTGGCGAGTTACCAGTACAGTAACCATACCAGGAAGTACTTAATTTATTAAGCTACTGCTTTTCTTAATCTCAGTGGAGATATTTACTGATAAACAGCTACCTACGCAGCATGTTCATGTCGTTCCTA
>NW_025961743.1:0-37270 GCF_023159225.1 Perognathus longimembris pacificus | reverse complement strand
AGTAAACCTTCTGAGAATAAAAACAGCTGGAGCTTGTTAAGGTAATTACACAGGGGAAAGGATAATGTACTGGGAACTCCTCAGAAGAATCTGATATGTGGTGAGGGGAGAGAGATAAAAGCTCATTTAGGAACGACATGAACATGCTGCGTAGGTAGCTGTTTATCAGTAAATATCTCCACTGAGATTAAGAAAAGCAGTAGCTTAATAAATTAAGTACTTCCTGGTATGGTTACTGTACTGGTAACTCCCCAAAAGAATCTGGATTGTGGTGAGGGAACAGAGAAAAAAGCTCATTTAGGACCTGCACTTACGAAGGGGGTAGGCAGCTGTATATCAGGGAGTAAACCTTCTGAGAATAAAAACAGCTGGAGCTTGTTAAGGTAATTACACAGGGGAAAGGATAATGTACTGGGAACTCCTCAGAAGAATCTGATTTGTGGTGAGGGGAGAGAGATAAAAGCTCATTTAGGAACGACATGAACATGCTGCGTACGTAGCTGTTTATCAGTAAATATCTCCACTGAGATTAAGAAAAGCAGTAGCTTAATAAATTAAGTACTTCCTGGTATGGTTACTGTACTGGTAACTCCCCAAAAGAATCTGGATTGTGGTGAGGGAACAGAGAAAAAAGCTCATTTAGGACCTGCACTTACGAAGGGGGTAGGCAGCTGTATATCAGGGAGTAAACCTTCTGAGAATAAAAACAGCTGGAGCTTGTTAAGGTAATTACACAGGGGAAAGGATAATGTACTGGGAACTCCTCAGAAGAATCTGATTTGTGGTGAGGGGAGAGAGATAAAAGCTCATTTAGGAACGACATGAACATGCTGCGTAGGTAGCTGTTTATCAGTAAATATCTCCACTGAGATTAAGAAAAGCAGTAGCTTAATAAATTAAGTACTTCCTGGTATGGTTACTGTACTGGTAACTCCCCAAAAGAATCTGGATTGTGGTGAGGGAACAGAGAAAAAAGCTCATTTAGGACCTGCACTTACGAAGGGGGTAGGCAGCTGTATATCAGGGACTAAACCTTCTGAGAATAAAAACAGCTGGAGCTTGTTAAGGTAATTACACAGGGGAAAGGATAATGTACTGGGAACTCCTCAGAAGAATCTGATTTGTGGTGAGGGGAGAGAGATAAAAGCTCATTTAGGAACGACATGAACATGCTGCGTAGGTAGCTGTTTATCAGTAAATATCTCCACTGAGATTAAGAAAAGCAGTAGCTTAATAAATTAAGTACTTCCTGGTATGGTTACTGTACTGGTAACTCCCCAAAAGAATCTGGATTGTGGTGAGGGAACAGAGAAAAAAGCTCATTTAGGACCTGCACTTACGAAGGGGGTAGGCAGCTGTATATCAGGGAGTAAACCTTCTGAGAATAAAAACAGCTGGAGCTTGTTAAGGTAATTACACAGGGGAAAGGATAATGTACTGGGAACTCCTCAGAAGAATCTGATTTGTGGTGAGGGGAGAGAGATAAAAGCTCATTTAGGAACGACATGAACATGCTGCGTAGGTAGCTGTTTATCAGTAAATATCTCCACTGAGATTAAGAAAAGCAGTAGCTTAATAAATTAAGTACTTCCTGGTATGGTTACTGTACTGGTAACTCCCCAAAAGAATCTGGATTGTGGTGAGGGAACAGAGAAAAAAGCTCATTTAGGACCTGCACTTACGAAGGGGGTAGGCAGCTGTATATCAGGGAGTAAACCTTCTGAGAATAAAAACAGCTGGAGCTTGTTAAGGTAATTACACAGGGGAAAGGATAATGTACTGGGAACTCCTCAGAAGAATCTGATTTGTGGTGAGGGGAGAGAGATAAAAGCTCATTTAGGAACGACATGAACATGCTGCGTAGGTAGCTGTTTATCAGTAAATATCTCCACTGAGATTAAGAAAAGCAGTAGCTTAATAAATTAAGTACTTCCTGGTATGGTTACTGTACTGGTAACTCCCCAAAAGAATCTGGATTGTGGTGAGGGAACAGAGAAAAAAGCTCATTTAGGACCTGCACTTACGAAGGGGGTAGGCAGCTGTATATCAGGGAGTAAACCTTCTGAGAATAAAAACAGCTGGAGCTTGTTAAGGTAATTACACAGGGGAAAGGATAATGTACTGGGAACTCCTCAGAAGAATCTGATTTGTGGTGAGGGGAGAGAGATAAAAGCTCATTTAGGAACGACATGAACATGCTGCGTAGGTAGCTGTTTATCAGTAAATATCTCCACTGAGATTAAGAAAAGCAGTAGCTTAATAAATTAAGTACTTCCTGGTATGGTTACTGTACTGGTAACTCCCCAAAAGAATCTGGATTGTGGTGAGGGAACAGAGAAAAAAGCTCATTTAGGACCTGCACTTACGAAGGGGGTAGGCAGCTGTATATCAGGGAGTAAACCTTCTGAGAATAAAAACAGCTGGAGCTTGTTAAGGTAATTACACAGGGGAAAGGATAATGTACTGGGAACTCCTCAGAAGAATCTGATTTGTGGTGAGGGGAGAGAGATAAAAGCTCATTTAGGAACGACATGAACATGCTGCGTAGGTAGCTGTTTATCAGTAAATATCTCCACTGAGATTAAGAAAAGCAGTAGCTTAATAAATTAAGTACTTCCTGGTATGGTTACTGTACTGGTAACTCCCCAAAAGAATCTGGATTGTGGTGAGGGAACAGAGAAAAAAGCTCATTTAGGACCTGCACTTACGAAGGGGGTAGGCAGCTGTATATCAGGGAGTAAACCTTCTGAGAATAAAAACAGCTGGAGCTTGTTAAGTTAATTACACAGGGGAAAGGATAATGTACTGGGAACTCCTCAGAAGAATCTGATTTGTGGTGAGGGGAGAGAGATAAAAGCTCATTTAGGAACGACATGAACATGCTGCGTAGGTAGCTGTTTATCAGTAAATATCTCCACTGAGATTAAGAAAAGCAGTAGCTTAATAAATTAAGTACTTCCTGGTATGGTTACTGTACTGGTAACTCCCCAAAAGAATCTGGATTGTGGTGAGGGAACAGAGAAAAAAGCTCATTTAGGACCTGCACTTACGAAGGGGGTAGGCAGCTGTATATCAGGGAGTAAACCTTCTGAGAATAAAAACAGCTGGAGCTTGTTAAGGTAATTACACAGGGGAAAGGATAATGTACTGGGAACTCCTCAGAAGAATCTGATTTGTGGTGAGGGGAGAGAGATAAAAGCTCATTTAGGAACGACATGAACATGCTGCGTAGGTAGCTGTTTATCAGTAAATATCTCCACTGAGATTAAGAAAAGCAGTAGCTTAATAAATTAAGTACTTCCTGGTATGGTTACTGTACTGGTAACTCCCCAAAAGAATCTGGATTGTGGTGAGGGAACAGAGAAAAAAGCTCATTTAGGACCTGCACTTACGAAGGGGGTAGGCAGCTGTATATCAGGGAGTAAACCTTCTGAGAATAAAAACAGCTGGAGCTTGTTAAGGTAATTACACAGGGGAAAGGATAATGTACTGGGAACTCCTCAGAAGAATCTGATTTGTGGTGAGGGGAGAGAGATAAAAGCTCATTTAGGAACGACATGAACATGCTGCGTAGGTAGCTGTTTATCAGTAAATATCTCCACTGAGATTAAGAAAAGCAGTAGCTTAATAAATTAAGTACTTCCTGGTATGGTTACTGTACTGGTAACTCCTAAAAGAATCTGGATTGTGGTGAGGGAACAGAGAAAAAAGCTCATTTAGGACCTGCACTTACGAAGGGGGTAGGCAGCTGTATATCAGGGAGTAAACCTTCTGAGAATAAAAACAGCTGGAGCTTGTTAAGGTAATTACACAGGGGAAAGGATAATGTACTGGGAACTCCTCAGAAGAATCTGATTTGTGGTGAGGGGAGAGAGATAAAAGCTCATTTAGGAACGACATGAACATGCTGCGTAGGTAGCTGTTTATCAGTAAATATCTCCACTGAGATTAAGAAAAGCAGTAGCTTAATAAATTAAGTACTTCCTGGTATGGTTACTGTACTGGTAACTCCCCAAAAGAATCTGGATTGTGGTGAGGGAACAGAGAAAAAAGCTCATTTAGGACCTGCACTTACGAAGGGGTAGGCAGCTGTATATCAGGGAGTAAACCTTCTGAGAATAAAAACAGCTGGAGCTTGTTAAGGTAATTACACAGGGGAAAGGATAATGTACTGGGAACTCCTCAGAAGAATCTGATTTGTGGTGAGGGGAGAGAGATAAAAGCTCATTTAGGAACGACATGAACATGCTGCGTAGGTAGCTGTTTATCAGTAAATATCTCCACTGAGATTAAGAAAAGCAGTAGCTTAATAAATTAAGTACTTCCTGGTATGGTTACTGTACTGGTAACTCCCCAAAAGAATCTGGATTGTGGTGAGGGAACAGAGAAAAAAGCTCATTTAGGACCTGCACTTACGAAGGGGGTAGGCAGCTGTATATCAGGGAGTAAACCTTCTGAGAATAAAAACAGCTGGAGCTTGTTAAGGTAATTACACAGGGGAAAGGATAATGTACTGGGAACTCCTCAGAAGAATCTGATTTGTGGTGAGGGGAGAGAGATAAAAGCTCATTTAGGAACGACATGAACATGCTGCGTAGGTAGCTGTTTATCAGTAAATATCTCCACTGAGATTAAGAAAAGCAGTAGCTTAATAAATTAAGTACTTCCTGGTATGGTTACTGTACTGGTAACTCCCCAAAAGAATCTGGATTGTGGTGAGGGAACAGAGAAAAAAGCTCATTTAGGACCTGCACTTACGAAGGGGGTAGGCAGCTGTATATCAGGGAGTAAACCTTCTGAGAATAAAAACAGCTGGAGCTTGTTAAGGTAATTACACAGGGGAAAGGATAATGTACTGGGAACTCCCGAAGAATCTGATTTGTGGTGAGGGGAGAGAGATAAAAGCTCATTTATGAACGACATGAACATGCTGCGTAGGTAGCTGTTTATCAGTAAATATCTCCCTGAGATTAAGAAAAGCAGTAGCTTAATAAATTAAGTACTTCCTGGTATGGTTAATGTACTGGTAACTCCCTAAAAGAATCTGGATTGTGGTGAGGGAACAGAGAAAAAAGCTCATTTAGGACTGCACTTACGAAGGGGCTAGGCAGCTGTATATCAGGGAGTAAACCTTCTGAGAATAAAAACAGCTGGAGCTTGTTAAGGTAATTACACAGGGAAAGGATAATGTACTGGGAACTCCTCAGAAGAATCTGATTTGTGGTGAGGGGAGAGAGATAAAAGCTCATTTAGGAACGACATGAACATGCTGCGTAGGTAGCTGTTTATCAGTAAATATCTCCACTGAGATTAAGAAAAGCAGTATCTTAATGAATTAAGTACTTCCTGGTATGGTTACTGTACTGGTAACTCCCCAAAAGAATCTGGATTGTGGTGAGGGAACAGAGAAAAAAGCTCATTTAGGACCTGCACTTACGAAGGGGGTAGGCAGCTGTATATCAGGGAGTAAACCTTCTGAGAATAAAAACAGCTGGAGCTTGTTAAGGAATTACACAGGGGAAAGGATAATGTACTGGTGAACTCCTCAGAAGAATCTGATTTGTGGTGAGGGGAGAGAGATAAAAGCTCATTTAGGAACGACATGAACATGCTGCGTAGGTAGCTGTTTATCAGTAAATATCTCCACTGAGATTAAGAAAAGCAGTAGCTTAATAAATTAAGTACTTCCTGGTATGGTTACTGTACTGGTAACTCCCCAAAAGAATCTGGATTGTGGTGAGGGAACAGAGAAAAAAGCTCATTTAGGACCTGCACTTACGAAGGGGGTAGGCAGCTGTTATCAGGGAGTAAACCTTCTGAGAATAAAAACAGCTGGAGCTTGTTAAGGTAATTACACATGGGAAAGGATAATGTACTGGGAACTCCTCAGAAGAATCTGATTTGTGGTGAGGGAGAGAGATAAAAGCTCATTTAGGAACGACATGAACATGCTGCGTAGGTAGCTGTTTATCAGTAAATATCTCCACTGAGATTAAGAAAAGCAGTAGCTTAATGAATTAAGTACTTCCTGGTATGGTTACTGTACTGGTAACTCCCCAAAAGAATCTGGATTGTGGTGAGGGAACAGAGAAAAAAGCTCATTTAGGACCTGCACTTACGAAGGGGGTAGGCAGCTGTATATCAGGGAGTAAACCTTCTGAGAATAAAAACAGCTGGAGCTTGTTAAGGTAATTACACAGGGGAAAGGATAATGTACTGGAACTCCTCAGAAGAATCTGATTTGTGGTGAGGGGAGAGAGATAAAAGCTCATTTAGGAACGACATGAACATGCTGCGTAGGTAGCTGTTTATCAGTAAATATCTTCACTGAGATTAAGAAAAGCAGTAGCTTAATAAATTAAGTACTTCCTGGTATGGTTCTATGTACTGGTAACTCCCAAAAGAATCTGGATTGTGGTGAGGGAACAGAGAAAAAAGCTCATTTAGGACCTGCACTTACGAAGGGGGCAGGCAGCTGTATATCAGGGAGTAAACTTCTGAAATAAAAACAGCTGGAGCTTGTTAAGGTAATTACACAGGGGAAAGGATAATGTACTGGGAACTCCTCAGAAGAATCTGATTTGTGGTGAGGGGAGAGAGATAAAAGCTCATTTAGGAACGACATGAACATGCTGCGTAGGTAGCTGTTTATCAGTAAATATCTCCACTGAGATTAAGAAAAGCAGTAGCTTAATAAATTAAGTACTTCCTGGTATGGTTACTGTACTGGTAACTCCCCAAAAGAATCTGGATTGTGGTGAGGGAACAGAGAAAAAAGCTCATTTAGGACCTGCACTTACGAAGGGGGTAGGCAGCTGTATATCAGGGAGTAAACCTTCTGAGAATAAAAACAGCTGGAGCTTGTTAAGGTAATTACACAGGGGAAAGGATAATGTACTGGGAACTCCTCAGAAGAATCTGATTTGTGGTGAGGGGAGAGAGATAAAAGCTCATTTAGGAACGACATGAACATGCTGCGTAGGTAGCTGTTTATCAGTAAATATCTCCACTGAGATTAAGAAAAGCAGTAGCTTAATAAATTAAGTACTTCCTGGTATGGTTACTGTACTGGTAACTCCCCAAAAGAATCTGGATTGTGGTGAGGGAACAGAGAAAAAAGCTCATTTAGGACCTGCACTTACGAAGGGGGTAGGCAGCTGTATATCAGGGAGTAAACCTTCTGAGAATAAAAACAGCTGGAGCTTGTTAAGGTAATTACACAGGGGAAAGGATAATGTACTGGGAACTCCTCAGAAGAATCTGATTTGTGGTGAGGGGAGAGAGATAAAAGCTCATTTAGGAACGACATGAACATGCTGCGTAGGTAGCTGTTTATCAGTAAATATCTCCACTGAGATTAAGAAAACCAGGAGCTTAATAAATTAAGTACTTCCTGGTATGGTTACTGTACTGGTAACTCCCCAAGAGAATCTGGATTGTGGTGAGGGAACAGAGAAAAAAGCTCATTTAGGACCTGCACTTACGAAGGGGGTAGGCAGCTGTATATCAGGGAGTAAACCTTCTGAGAATAAAAACAGCTGGAGCTTGTTAAGGTAATTACACAGGGGAAAGGATAATGTACTGGGAACTCCGAAGAATCTGATTTGTGGTGAGGGGAGAGAGATAAAAGCTCATTTAGGAACGACATGAACATGCTGCGTAGGTAGCTGTTTATCAGTAAATATCTCCCCTGAGATTAAGAAAAGCAGTACCTTAATAAATTAAGTACTTCCTGGTATGGTTACTGTACTGGTAACTCCCTAAAAGAATCTGGATTGTGGTGAGGGAACAGAGAAAAAAGCTCATTTAGGACCTGCACTTACGAAGGGGCTATGCAGCTGTATATCAGGGAGTAAACCTTCTGAGAATAAAAACAGCTGGAGCTTGTTGAGGTAATTACACAGGGCAAAGGATAATGTACTGGGAACTCCTCAGAAGAATCTGATTTGTGGTGAGGGGAGAGAGATAAAAGCTCATTTAGGAACGACATGAACATGCTGCGTAGGTAGCTGTTTATCAGTAAATATCTCCACTGAGATTAAGAAAAGCAGTAGCTTAATGAATTAAGTACTTCCTGGTATGGTTACTGTACTGGTAACTCCCCAAAAGAATCTGGATTGTGGTGAGGGAACAGAGAAAAAAGCTCATTTAGGACCTGCACTTACGAAGGGGGTAGGCAGCTGTATATCAGGGAGTAAACCTTCTGAGAATAAAAACAGCTGGAGCTTGTTAAGGCAATTACACAGGGGAAAGGATAATGTACTGTGAACTCCTCAGAAGAATCTGATTTGTGGTGAGGGGAGAGAGATAAAAGCTCATTTAGGAACGACATGAACATGCTGCGTAGGTAGCTGTTTATCAGTAAATATCTCCACTGAGATTAAGAAAAGCAGTAGCTTAATAAATTAAGTACTTCCTGGTATGGTTACTGTACTGGTAACTCCCCAAAAGAATCTGGATTGTGGTGAGGGAACAGAGAAAAAAGCTCATTTAGGACCTGCACTTACGAAGGGGGTAGGCAGCTGTTTATCAGGGAGTAAACCTTCTGAGAATAAAAACAGCTGGAGCTTGTTAAGGTAATTACACAGGGGAAAGGATAATGTACTGGGAACTCCTCAGAAGAATCTGATTTGTGGTGAGGGGAGAGAGATAAAAGCTCATTTAGGAACGACATGAACATGCTGCGTAGGTAGCTGTTTATCAGTAAATATCTCCACTGAGATTAAGAAAAGCAGTAGCTTAATGAATTAAGTACTTCCTGGTATGGTTACTGTACTGGTAACTCCTCCAAAAGAATCTGGATTGTGGTGAGGGAACAGAGAAAAAAGCTCATTTAGGACCTGCACTTACGATGGGGGTAGGCAGCTGTATATCAGGGAGTAAACTTCTGAAATAAAAACAGCTGGAGCTTGTTAAGGTAATTACACAGGGGAAAGGATAACGTACTGGGAACTCCTCAGAAGAATCTGATTTGTGGTGAGGGGAGAGAGATAAAAGCTCATTTAGGAACACATGAACATGCTGCGTATGTAGCTGTTTATCAGTAAATATCTCCACTGAGATTAAGAAAAGCAGTAGCTTAATAAATTAAGTACTTCCTGGTATGGTTATTGTACTGGTAACTCCCAAAAGAATCTGGATTGTGGTGAGGGAACAGAGAAAAAAGCTCATTTAGGACCTGCACTTACGATGGGGGTAGGCAGCTGTATATCAGGGAGTAAACCTTCTGAGAATAAAAACAGCTGGAGCTTTTTAAGGTAATTACACAGGGGAAAGGATAATGTACTGGGAACTCCTCAGAAGAATCTGATTTGTGGTGAGGGGAGAGAGATAAAAGCTCATTTAGGAACGACATGAACATGCTGCGTAGGTAGCTGTTTATCAGTAAATATCTCCACTGAGATTAAGAAAAGCAGTAGCTTAATAAATTAAGTACTTCCTGGTATGGTTACTGTACTGGTAACTCCCCAAAAGAATCTGGATTGTGGTGAGGGAACAGAGAAAAAAGCTCATTTAGGACCTGCACTTACGAAGGGGGTAGGCAGCTGTATATCAGAGTAAAACTTCTGAGAATAAAAACAGCTGGAGCTTGTTAAGGTAATTACACAGGGGAAAGGATAATGTACTGGGAACAACTCAGAAGAATCTGATTTGTGGTGAGGGGAGAGAGATAAAAGCTCATTTAGGAACGACATGAACATGCTGCGTAGGTAGCTGTTTATCAGTAAATATCTCCACTGAGATTAAGAAAAGCAGTAGCTTAATAAATTAAGTACTTCCTGGTATGGTTACTGTACTGGTAACTCCCCAAAAGAATCTGGATTGTGGTGAGGGAACAGAGAAAAAAGCTCATTTAGGACCTGCCTTACGAAGGGGGTAGGCAGCTTATATCAGGGAGTAAACCTTCTGAGAATAAAAACAGCTGGAGCTTGTTAAGGTAATTACACAGGGGAAAGGATAATGTACTGGGAACTCCTCAGAAGAATCTGATTTGTGGTGAGGGAAAGAGATAAAAGCTCATTTAGGAACGACATGAACATGCTGCATACGTAGCTGTTTATCAGTAAATATCTCCACTGAGATTAAGAAAAGCAGTAGCTTAATAAATTAAGTACTTCCTGGTATGGATACTGTACTGGTAACTCCCCAAAGAATCTGGATTGTGTGAGGGAACAGAGAAAAAAGCTCATTTAGGACCTGCACTTACAAGGGGGTAGGCAGCTGTATATCAGGGAGTAAACCTTCTGAGAATAAAAACAGCTGGAGCTTGTTAAGGTAATTACACAGGGGAAAGGATAATGTACTGGGAACTCCTCAGAAGAATCTGATTTGTGGTGAGGGGAGAGAGATAAAAGCTCATTTAGGAACGACATGAACATGCTGCGTAGGTAGCTGTTTGTCAGTAAATATCTCCACTGAGATTAAGAAAAGCAGTAGCTTAATAAATTAAGTACTTCCTGGTATGGTTACTGTACTGGTAACTCCCCAAAAGAATCTGGATTGTGGTGAGGGAACAAGAAAAAAGCTCATTTAGGACCTGCACTTACGAAGGGGGTAGGCAGCTGTATATCAGGGAGTAAACCTTCTGAGAATAAAAACAGCTGGAGCTTGTTAAGGTAATTACACAGGGGAAAGGATAATGTACTGGGAACTCCTCAGAAGAATCTGATTTGTGGTGAGGGGAGAGAGATAAAAGCTCATTTAGGAACGACATGAACATGCTGCGTAGGTAGCTGTTTATCAGTAAATATCTCCACTGAGATTAAGAAAAGCAGTACTTAATAAATTAAGTACTTCCTGGTATGGTTACTGTACTGGTAACTCCCCAAAAGAATCTGGATTGTGGTGAGGGAACAGAGAAAAAAGCTCATTTAGGACCTGCACTTACGAAGGGGGTAGGCAGCTGTATATCAGGGAGTAAACCTTCTGAGAATAAAAACAGCTGGAGCTTGTTAAGGTAATTACACAGGGGAAAGGATAATGTACTGGGAACTCCTCAGAAGAATCTGATTTGTGGTGAGGGGAGAGAGATAAAAGCTCATTTAGGAACGACATGAACATGCTGCGTAGGTAGCTGTTTATCAGTAAATATCTCCACTGAGATTAAGAAAAGCAGTAGCTTAATAAATTAAGTACTTCCTGGTATGGTTACTGTACTGGTAACTCCCCAAAAGAATCTGGATTGTGGTGAGGGAACAGAGAAAAAAGCTCATTTAGGACCTGCACTTACGAAGGGGGTAGGCAGCTGTATATCAGGGAGTAAACCTTCTGAGAATAAAAACAGCTGGAGCTTGTTAAGGTAATTACACAGGGGAAAGGATAATGTACTGGGAACTCCTCAGAAGAATCTGATTTGTGGTGAGGGGAGAGAGATAAAAGCTCATTTAGGAACGACATGAACATGCTGCGTAGGTAGCAGTTTATCAGTAAATATCTCCACTGAGATTAAGAAAAGCAGTAGCTTAATAAATAAGTACTTCCTGGTATGGTTACTGTACTGGTAACTCCCCAAAAGAATCTGGATTGTGGTGAGGGCACAGAGAAAAAAGCTCATTTAGGACCTGCACTTACGAAGGGGGTAGGCAGCTGTATATCAGGGAGTAAACCTTCTGAGAATAAAACTGCTGGAGCTTGTTAAGGTAATTACACAGGGTTAAGGATAATGTACTGGGAACTCCTCAGAAGAATCTGATTTGTGGTGAGGGGAGAGAGATAAAAGCTCATTTAGGAACGACATGAACATGCTGCATAGGTAGCTGTTTATCAGTAAATATCTCCACTGAGATTAAGAAAAGCAGTAGCTTAATAAATTAAGTACTTCCTGGTATGGTTACTGTACTGGTAACTCCCCAAAAGAATCTGGATTGTGGTGAGGGAAGAGAGAAAAAAGCTCATTTAGGACCTGCACTTACAAATGGGTAGGCAGCTGTATATCAGGGAGTAAACCTTCTGAGAATAAAAACAGCTGGAGCTTGTTAAGGTAATTACACAGGGGAAAGGATAATGTACTGGGAACTCCTCAGAAGAATCTGATTTGTGGTGAGGGGAGAGAGATAAAAGCTCATTTAGGAACGACATGAACATGCTGCGTAGGTAGCTGTTTATCAGTAAATATCTCCACTGAGATTAAGAAAAGCAGTACCTTAATAAATTAAGTACTTCCTGGTATGGTTACTGTACTGGTAACTCCCCAAAAGAATCTGGATTGTGGTGAGGGAACAGAGAAAAAGCTCATTTAGGACCTGCACTTATGAAGGGGGTAGGCAGCTGTATATCAGGGAGTAAACCTTCTGAGAATAAAAACAGCTGGAGCGTGTTAAGGTAATTACACAGGGGAAAGGATAATGTACTGGGAACTCCTCAGAAGAATCTGATTTGTGGTGAGGGGAGAGAGATAAAAGCTCATTTAGGAACGACATGAACATGCTGCGTAGGTAGCTGTTTATCAGTAAATATCTCCAGAGATTAAGAAAAGCAGTAGCTTAATAAATTAAGTACTTCCTGGTATGGTTACTGTACTGGTAACTCCCCAAAAGAATCTGGATTGTGGTGAGGGAACAGAGAAAAAAGCTCCTTTAGGACCTGCACTTACGAACGGGGTAGGCAGCTGTTATCAGGGAGTAAACCTTTTGAGAATAAAAACAGCTGGAGCTTGTTAAGGTAATTGACACAGGGGAAAGGATAATGTACTGGGAACTCCTCAGAAGAATCTGATTTGTGGTGAGGGGAGAGAGATAAAAGCTCATTTAGGAACGACATGAACATGCTGCGTAGGTAGCTGTTTATCAGTAAATATCTCCACTGAGATTAAGAAAAGCAGTAGCTTAATAAATTAAGTACTTCCTGCTATGGTTACTGTACTGGTAACTCCCCAAAGAATCTGGATTGTGGTGAGGAACAGAGAAAAAAGCTCATTTAGGACCTGCACTTACGAAGGGGGTAGGCAGTTGTATATCAGGGAGTAAACCTTCTGAGAATAAAACAGCTGGAGCTTGTTAAGGTAATTACACTGGGGAAAGGATAATGTACTGGGAACTCCTCAGAAGAATCTGATTTGTGGTGAGGGGAGAGAGATAAAAGCTCATTTAGGAACGACATGAACATGTTGCGTAGGTAGCTGTTTATCAGTAAATATCACCACTGAGATTAAGAAAAGCAGTAGCTTAATAAATTACGTACTTCCTAGTATGGTTACTGTACTGGTAACTCCCCAAAAGAATCTGGATTGTGGTGAGGGAACAGAGAAAAAAGCTCATTTAGGACCTGCACTTACGAAGGGGTAGGCAGCAGTTTATCAGGGAGTAAACCTTCTGAGAATATAAACAGCTGGAGCTTGTTAAGGTAATTACACAGGGGAAAGGATAATGTACTGGGAACTCCTCAGAAGAATCTGATTTGTGGTGAGGGGAGAGAGATAATAGCTCATTTAGGAACGACATGAACATGCTGCGTAGGTAACGGTTTATCAGTAAATATCTCCACTGAGATTACGAAAAGCAGTAGCTTAATAAATTAAGTACTTCCTGGTATGGTTACTGTACTGGTAACTCCCCAAAAGAATCTGGAGTGTGGTGAGGGAACAGAAAAAAAGCTCATTTAGGACCTGCATTTACGAATTGGGTAGGCAGCTGTATATCAGGGAGTAAACCTTCTGAGAATAAAAACAGCTGGAGATTGTTAAGGTAATTACACAGAGGAAAGGATAATGTACTGGGAACTCCTCGGAAGAATCTGATTTGTGGTGAGAGGAGATTGATAAAAGCTCGTTTAGGAACGACATGAACATGCTGCATACGTAGCTGTTTATCAGTAAATATCTCCACTGAGATTAAGAAAAGCAGTACTTAATAAATTAAGTACTTCCTGGTATGGTTACTGTACTGGTATCTCCCCAAAGGAATCTGGACTGTAGTGAGGGAACAGAGAAAAAAGCTCATTTAGGACCTGCACTTACGAAGGGGGTAGGCAGCTGTATATCAGGGAGTAAACCTTCTAAGAATAAAAACAGCTGGAGCTTGTTAAGGTAATTACACAGGGGAAAGGATAATGTACTGGGAACTCCTCAGAAGAATCTGATTTGTGGTGAGGGGAGAGAGATAAAAGCTCATTTAGGAACGACAAGAACATGCTGCGTAGGTAACTGTTTATCAGTAAATATCTCCACTGAGATTAAGAAAAGCAGTAGCTTAATAAATTAAGTACTTCCTGGTATGGTTACTGTACTGGTAACTCCCCAAAAGAATCTGGATTGTGTTGAGGGAACAGAGAAAAAAGCTCATTTAGGACCTGCACTTACGAAGGGGGTAGGCAGCTGTATATCAGGGAGTAAACCTTCTGAGAATAAAAACAGCTGGAGCTTGTTAAGGTAATTACACAGGGGAAAGGATAATGTACTGGGAACTCCTCAGAAGAATCTGATTTGTGGTGAGGGGAGAGAGATAAAAGCTCATTTAGGAACGACATGAACATGCTGCGTAGGTAGCAGTTTATCAGTAAATATCTCCACTGAGATTAAGAAAAGCAGTAGCTTAATAAATTAAGTACTTCCTGGTATGGTTACTGTACTGGTAACTCCCCAAAAGAATCTGGATTGTGGTGAGGGCACAGAGAAAAAATCTCATTTAGGACCTGCACTTACGAAGGGGGTAGGCAGCTGTATATCAGGGAGTAAACCTTCTGAGAATAAATACTGCTGGAGCTTGTTAAGGTAATTACACAGGGTTAAGGATAATGTACTGGGAACTCCTCAGAAGAATCTGATTTGTGGTGAGGGGAGAGAGATAAAAGCTCATTTAGGAACGACATGAACATGCTGCATAGGTAGCTGTTTGTCAGTAAATATCTCCACTGAGATTAAGAAAAGCAGTAGCTTAATAAATTAAGTACTTCCTGGTATGGTTACTGTACTGGTAACTCCCCAAAAGAATCTGGATTGTGGTGAGGGAAGAGAGAAAAAAGCTCATTTAGGACCTGCACTTACAAATGGGTTAGCCAGCTGTATATCAGGGAGTAAACCTTCTGAGAATAAAAACAGCTGGAGCTTGTTAAGGTAATTACACAGGGGAAAGGATAATGTACTGGGAACTCCTCAGAAGAATCTGATTTGTGGTGAGGGGAGAGAGATAAAAGCTCATTTAGGAACGACATGAACATGCTGCGTAGGTAGCTGTTTATCAGTAAATATCTCCACTGAGATTAAGAAAAGCAGTACCTTAATAAATTAAGTACTTCCTGGTATGGTTACTGTACTGGTAACTCCCCAAAAGAATCTGGATTGTGGTGAGGGAACAGAGAAAAAGCTCATTTAGGACCTGCACTTATGAAGGGGGTAGGCAGCTGTATATCAGGGAGTAAACCTTCTGAGAATAAAAACAGCTGGAGCGTGTTAAGGTAATTACACAGGGGAAAGGATAATGTACTGGGAACTCCTCAGAAGAATCTGATTTGTGGTGAGGGGAGAGAGATAAAAGCTCATTTAGGAACGACATGAACATGCTGCGTAGGTAGCTGTTTATCAGTAAATATCTCCAGAGATTAAGAAAAGCAGTAGCTTAATAAATTAAGTACTTCCTGGTATGGTTACTGTACTGGTAACTCCCCAAAAGAATCTGGATTGTGGTGAGGGAACAGAGAAAAAAGCTCCTTTAGGACCTGCACTTACGAACGGGGTAGGCAGCTGTTATCAGGGAGTCAACCTTTTGAGAATAAAAACAGCTGGAGCTTGTTAAGGTAATGACACAGGGGAAAGGATAATGTACTGGGAACTCCTCAGAAGAATCTGATTTGTGGTGAGGGGAGAGAGATAAAAGCTCATTTAAGAACGACATGAACATGCTGCGTAGGTAGCTGTTTATCAGTAAATATCTCCACTGAGATTAAGAAAAGCAGTAGCTTAATAAATTAAGTACTTCCTGGTATGGTTACTGTACTGGTAACTCCCCAAAAGAATCTGGATTGTGGTGAGGGAACAGAGAAAAAAGCTCATTTAGGACCTGCACTTACGAAGGGGGTAGGCAGTTGTATATCAGGGAGTAAACCTTCTGAGAATATAAACAGCTGGAGCTTGTTAAGGTAATTACACAGGGGAAAGGATAATGTACTGGGAACTCCTCAGAAGAATCTGATTTGTGGTGAGGGGAGAGAGATAAAAGCTCATTTAGGAACGACATGAACATGCTGCATACGTAGCTGTTTATCAGTAAATATCTGCACTGAGATTAATACAAGCAGTAGCTTAATAAATTAAGTACTTCCTGGTATGGATACTGTACTGGTAACTCCTCCAAAGAATCTGGATTGTGTTGAGGGAACAGAGAAAAAAGCTCATTTAGGACCTGCACTTACGAAGGGGGTAGGCAGCTGTATATCAGGGAGTAAACCTTCTGAGAATAAAAACAGCTGGAGCTTGTTAAGGTAATTACACAGGGGAAAGGATAATGTACTGGGAACTCCTCAGAAGAATCTGATTTGTGGTGAGGGGAGAGAGATAAAAGCTCCTTTAGGAACGACATGAACATGCTGCGTAGGTAGCTGTTTGTCAGTAAATATCTCCACTGAGATTAAGAAAAGCAGTAGCTTAATAAATTAAGTACTTCCTGCTATGGTTACTGTACTGGTAACTCCCCAAAAGACTCTGGATTGTGGTGAGGAAACAGAGAAAAAAGCTCATTTAGGACCTGCACTTACGAAGGGGGTAGGCAGTTGTATATCAGGGAGTAAACCTTCTGAGAATATAAACAGCTGGAGCTTGTTAAGGTAATTACACTGGGGAAAGGATAATGTACTGGGAACTCCTCAGAAGAATCTGATTTGTGGTGAGGGGAGAGAGATAATAGCTCATTTAGGAACGACATGAACATGCTGCGTAGGTAACGATTTATCAGTAAATATCTCCACTGAGATTAAGAAAAGCAGTAGCTTAATAAATTAAGTACTTCCTGGTATGGTTACTGTACTGGTAACTCCCCAAAAGAATCTGGAGTGTGGTGAGGGAACAGAAAAAAAGCTCATTTAGGACCTGCATTTACGAATTGGGTAGGCAGCTGTATATCAGGGAGTAAACCTTCTGAGAATAAAAACAGCTGGAGATTGTTAAGGTAATTACACAGAGGAAAGGATAATGTACTGGGAACTCCTCGGAAGAATCTGATTTGTGGTGAGAGGAGATTGATAAAAGCTCATTTAGGAACGACATGAACATGCTGCGTAGGTAGCTGTTTATCAGTAAATATCTCCACTGAGATTAAGAAAAGCAGTACTTAATAAATTAAGTACTTCCTGGTATGGTTACTGTACTGGTATCTCCCCAAAATAATCTGGACTGTAGTGAGGGAACAGAGAAAAAAGCTCATTTAGGACCTGCACTTACGAAGGGGGTAGGCAGCTGTATATCAGGGAGTAAACCTTCTGAGTATAAAAACAGCTGGAGCTTGTTAAGGTAATTACACAGGGGAAAGGATAATGTACTGGGAACTCCTCAGAAGAATCTGATTTGTGGTGAGGGGAGAGAGATAAAAGCTCATTTAGGAACGACATGAACATGCTGCGTAGGTAGCAGTTTATCAGTAAATATCTCCACTGAGATTAAGAAAAGCAGTAGATTAATAAATTAAGTACTTCCTGGTATGGTTACTGTACTGGGAACTGCCCAAAAGAATCTGTACTGTGGTGAGGGCACAGAGAAAAAATCTCATTTAGGACCTGCACTTACGAAGGGGGTAGGCAGCTGTATATCAGGGAGTAAACCTTCTGAGAATAAATACTGCTGGAGCTTGTTAAGGTAATTACACAGGGTTAAGGATAATGTACTGGGAACTCCTCAGAAGAATCTGATTTGTGGTGAGGGGAGAGAGATAAAAGCTCATTTAGGAACGACATGAACATGCTGCATAGGTAGCTGTTTGTCAGTAAATATCTCCACTGAGATTAAGAAAAGCAGTAGCTTAATAAATTAAGTACTTCCTGGTATGGTTACTGTACTGGTAACTCCCCAAAAGAATCTGGATTGTGGTGAGGGAACAGAGAAAAAAGCTCATTTAGGACCTGCACTTACAAAGGGGTTAGGCAGCTGTATATCAGGGAGTAAACCTTGTGAGAATAAAAACAGCTGGAGCTTGTTAAGGTAATTACACAGGGGAAAGGATAATGTACTGGGAACTCCTCAGAAGAATCTGATTTGTGGTGAGGGGA
Source organism: Perognathus longimembris pacificus (assembly GCF_023159225.1). NCBI lineage: Eukaryota > Metazoa > Chordata > Mammalia > Rodentia > Heteromyidae > Perognathus > Perognathus longimembris. Next base: position 19,081 of record NW_025961743.1, on the reverse strand, counting down.
GAGAGATAAAAGCTCATTTAGGAACGACATGAATATGCTGCGTAGGTAGCTGTTTATCAGTAAATATCTCCACTGAGATTAAGAAAAGCAGTACCTTAATAAATTAAGTACTTCCTGGTATGGTTACTGTACTGGTAACTCCCCAAAAGAATCTGGATTGTGGTGAGGGAATAGAGAAAATGCTCATTTAGGACCTGCACTTATGAAGGGGGTAGGCAGCTGTATATCAGGGAGTAAACCTTCTGAGAATAAAAACAGCTGGAGTTTGTTAAGGTAATTACACAGGGGAAAGGATAATGTACTGGGAACTCCTCAGAAGAATCTGATTTGTGGTGAGGGGAGAGAGATAAAAGCTCATTTAGGAACGACATGAACATGCTGCGTAGGTAGCTGTTTATCAGTAAATATCTCCACTGAGATTAAGAAAAGCAGTACCTTAATAAATTAAGTACTTCCTGGTATGGTTACTGTACTGGTAACTCCCCAAAAGAATCTGGATTGTGGTGAGGGAACAGAGAAAAAAGCTCATTTAGGACCTGCACTTATGAAGGGGGTAGGCAGCTGTATATCAGGGAGTAAACCTTCTGAGAATAAAAACAGCTGGAGCTTGTTAAGGTAATTACACACGGGAAAGGATAATGTACTGGGAACTCCTCAGAAGAATCTGAATAGTGGTGAGGGGAGAGAGATAAAAGCTCATTTAGGAACGACATGAACATGCTGCGTAGGTAGCTGTTTATCAGTAAATATCTCCACTGAGATTAAGAAAAGCAATAGCTTAATAAATTAAGTACTTCCTGGTATGGTTACTGTACTGGTAACTCCCCAAAAGAATCTGGATTGTGTTGAGGGAACAGAGAAAAAAGCTCATGTAGGACCTGCACTTACGAACGGGGTAGGCAGCTGTTATCAGGGAGTAAACCTTCTGAGAATAAAAACAGCTGGAGCTTGTTAAGGTAATGACACAGGGGAAAGGATAATGTACTGGGAACTCCTCAGAAGAATCTGATTTGTGGTGAGGGGAGAGAGATAAAAGCTCATTTAGGAACGACATGAACATGCTGCGTAGGTAGCTGTTTATCAGTAAATATCTCAACTGAGATTAAGAAAAGCAGTACCTTAATAAATTAAGTACTTCCTGGTATGGTTACTGTACTGGTAACTCCCCAAAAGAATCTGGATTGTGGTGAGGGAACAGAGAAAAAAGCTCATTTAGGACCTGCACTTATGAAGGGGGTAGGCAGCTGTATATCAGGGAGTAAACCTTATGAGAATAAAAACAGCTGGAGCTTGTTAAGGTAATTACACACGGGAAAGGATAATGTACTGGGAACTCCTCAGAAGAATCTGAATAGTGGTGAGGGGAGAGAGATAAAAGCTCATTTAGGAACGACATGAACATGCTGTGTAGGTAGCTGTTTATCAGTAAATATCTCCACTGAGATTAAGAAAAGCAATAGCTTAATAAATTAAGTACTTCCTGGTATGGTTACTGTACTGGTAACTCCCCAAAAGAATCTGGATTGTGGTGAGGGAACAGAGAAAAAAGCTCATGTAGGACCTGCACTTACGAACGGGGTAGGCAGCTGTTATCAGGGAGTAAACCTTCTGAGAATAAAAACAGCTGGAGCTTGTTAAGGTAATGACACAGGGGAAAGGATAATGTACTGGGAACTCCTCAGAAGAATCTGATTTGTGGTGATGGGAGAGAGATAAAAGCTCATTTAGGAACGACATGAACATGCTGCGTAGGTAGGTGTTTATCAGTAAATATCTCCACTGAGATTAAGAAAAGCAGTAGCTTAATAAATTAAGTACTTCCTGGTATGGTTATTGTACTGGTAACTCCCCAAAAGAATCTGGATTGTGTTGAGGGAACAGAGAAAAAAGCTCATTTAGGACCTGCACTTACGAAGGGGGTAGGCAGCTGTATATCAGGGAGTAAACCTTCTGAGAATAAAAACAGCTGGAGCTTGTTAAGGTAATTACACAGGGGAAAGGATAATGTACTGGGAACTCCTCAGAAGAATCTGATTTGTGGTGAGGGGAGAGAGATAAAAGCTCATTTAGGAACGACATGAACATGCTGCGTAGGTAGCAGTTTATCAGTAAATATCTCCACTGAGATTAAGAAAAGCAGTAGCTTAATAAATTAAGTACTTCCTGGTATGGTTACTGTACTGGTAACTCCTCAAAAGAATCTGGATTGTGGTGAGGGAAGAGAGAAAAAAGCTCATTTAGGACCTGCACTTACAAAGGGGTTAGGCAGCTGTATATCAGGGAGTAAACCTTCTGAGAATAAAAACAGCTGGAGCTTGTTAAGGTAATGACACAGGGGAAAGGATAATGTACTGGGAACTCCTCAGAAGAATCTGATTTGTGGTGAGGGGAGAGAGATAAAAGCTCATTTAGGAACGACATGAACATGCTGGGTAGGTAGCTGTTTATCAGTAAATATCTCCACTGAGATTAAGAAAAGCAGTAGCTTAATAAATTGAGTACTTCCTGGTATGGTTACTGTACTGGTACCTCCACAAAAGAATCTGGATTGTGGTGAGGGAACAGAAAAAAAGCTCATTTAGGACCTGCACTTACGAATTGGGTAGGCAGCTGTATGTCAGAGAGTAAACATTCTGAGAATAAAAACAGCTGGAGCTTGTTAAGGTAATTACACAGAGGAAAGGATAATATACTGGGAACTCCTCAGAAGAATCTGATTTGTGGTGAGGGGAGAGAGATAAAAGCCCATTTAGGAACGACATGAACATGCTGCGTAGGTAGCTGTATATCAGTAAATATCTCCACTGAGATTAAGAAAAGCAGTAGATTAATAAATTAAGTACTTCCTGGTATGGTTTCTGTAATGGTAACTCCCCAAAAGAATCTGGATTGTGGTGAGGGAACAGAGAAAAAAGCTCATTTAAGACCTGCACTTACGAAGGGGGTAGGCAGCTGTATGTGGATTGTGGTAAGGGAACAGAAAAAAAGCTCATTTAGGACCTGCACTTACGAATTGGGTAGGCAGCTGTATGTCAGAGAGTAAACCTTCTGAGAATAAAAACAGCTGGAGCTTGTTAAGGTAATTACACAGAGGAAAGGATAATGTACTGGGAACTCCTCAGAAGAATCTGATTTGTGGTGAGAGGAGTGAGATAAAAGCTCATTTAGGAACGACATGAACATGCTGCGTAGGTAGCTGTTTATCAGTAAATATCTCCACTGAGATTAAGAAAAGCAGTAGATTAATAAATTAAGTACTTCCTGGTATGGTTTCTGTACTGGTAACTCCCCAAAAGAATCTGGATTGTGGTGAGGGAACAGAGAAAAAAGCTCATTTAAGACCTGCACTTACGAAGGGAGTAGGAAGTTGTATATCAGGGAGTAAAAATTCTGAGAATAAAAACAGCTGGAGCTTATAAAGGTAATTACACAGGGGAAAGGATAATGTACTGGGAACTCCTCAGAAGAATCTGATTTGTGGTAAGGGGAGAGAGATAAAAGCTCATTTAGGAACGACATGAACATGCTGCGTAGGTAGCGGTTTATCAGTAAATATCTCCACTGAGATTAACAAAATCAGTAGCTTAATAAATTAAGTATTTCCTAGTATGGTTACTGTACTGGTAACTCCCCAAAAGAATCTGGATTGTGGTGAGGGAACAGAGAAAAAAGCTCATTAGGTCCTGCACTTACGAAGGGATTAGGCAGCTGTATATCAGGGAGTAAACCTTCTGAGAATAAAAACAGCTGGAGCTTATAAAGGTAATTACACAAGGGAAAGGATAATGTACTGGGTACTCCTCAGAAGAATCTGATTTGTGGTGAGGGGAGAGATATAAAAGCTCATTTAGGAACGACATGAACATGCTGCATACATAGCTGTTTATCAGTAAATATCTCCACTGAGATTAAGAAAAGCAATAGCTTAATAAATTAAGAACTTCCTGGTATGGATACTGTACTGGTAACTCCCCAAAAGCATCTGGATTGTGGTGAGGGAACAGAGAAAAAAGCTCATTTAGGACCTGCACTTACGAAGGGTGTAGGCAGCTGTATATCAGGGAGTAAACCTTCTGAGAATAAAAACAGCTGGAGCTTGTTAAGGTAATTACACAGGGGAAAGGATAATGTACTGGGAACTCCTCAGAAGAATCTGATTGTGGTGAGGGGAGAGAGATAAAAGCTCATTTAGGAACGACATGAACATGCTGCATACGTGGCTGTTTATCAGTAAATATCTCCACTGAGATTTAAAAAAGCAATAGCTTAATAAATTAAGAACTTCCTGGTATGGATACTGTACTGGTAACTCCCCAAAAGAATCTGGATTGTGGTGAGGGAACAGAGAAAAAAGCTCATTTAGGACCTGCACTTACGAAGGGGGTAGGCAGCTGTATATCAGGGAGTAAACCTTCTGAGAATAAAAACAGCTGGAGCTTTTTAAGCTAATTACACAGGGGAAAGGATAATGTACTGGGAACTCCTCAGAAGAATCTGATTTGTGGTGAGGGGAGAGGTAAAATCTCATTTAGGAACGACATGAACATGCTGCTTAGGTAGCTGTTTATCAGTAAATATCTCCACTGAGATTAAGAAAAGCAGTAGCTTAATAAATTAAGTATTTCCTGGTATGGTTACTGTACTGGTAACTATCCAAAAGAATCTGGATTGTGGTGAGGGAACAGAGAAAAAAGCTCATATAAGACCTGCACTTACGAAGGGGTTAGGCAGCTGTATATCAGGGAGTAAACCTTCTGAGAATAAAAACAGCTGGAGATGGTTAAGGTAATTACACAGGGGAACGGATAATGTACTGGGAACTCCTCAGAAGAATCTGATTTGTGGTGAGGAGAGAGATCAAAGCTCATTTAGGAACGACATGAACATGCTGCCTACGTAGCTGTTTGTAAGTAAATATCTCCACTGAGATTAAGAAAAGCAGGAGCTTAATAAATTAAGTACGTCCTGGTATGGTAACTGTACTGGTAACTCCCCAAAAGAATCTGGATTGTGGTGAGGGAACAGAGAAAAAAGCTCATTTAAGACCTGCACTTACGAAGGGGGTAGGCAGTTGTATATCAGGGAGTAAAAATTCTGAGAATAAAAACATCTGGATCTTATAAAGATAATTACACAGGGGAAAGGATATTGTACTGGGAACTCCTAAGAAGAATCTGATTTGTGGTGAGGGGAGAGAGATAAAAGCTCATTTAGGAACGACATGAACATGCTGCGTAGGTAGCGGTTTATCAGTAAATATCTCCACTGAGATTAACAAAAGCAGTAGCTTAATAAATTAAGTACTTCCTGCTATGGTTACTGTACTGGTAACTCCCCAAAATAATCTGGATTGTGGTGAGGGAACAGAGAAAAAAGCTCATTAGGACCTGCACTTACGAAGGGGGTAGGCAGCTGTATATCAGGGAGTAAACCTTCTGAGAATAAAAACAGCTGGAGCTTCAGGTAATTACACAGGGGAATTGATAATGTACTGGGAACTCCACAGAAGAATCTGATTTGTGGTGAGGGGAGAGAGATAAAAGCTCATTTAGGAACGACATGAACATGCTGCATACGTAGCTGTTTATCAGTAAATATCTCCACTGATTTTAAGAAAACAATAGCTTAATAAATTAAGAACTTCCTGGTATGGATACTGTACTGGTAACTCCCCAAAAGAATCTGGATTGTGGTGAGGGAACAGAGAAAAAACTCATTTAAGACCTGCACTTAGGAAGGGGGTAGGCAGTTGTATATCAGGGAGTAAAAATTCTGAGAATAAAAACATCTGGAGCTTATAAAGGTAAATACACAGGGGAAAGGATAATGTACTTGGAACTAATCAGAAGAATCTGGTTTGTGGTGAGGGTAGAGAGATAAAAGCTCATTTAGGAACGACATGAACATGCTGCGTAGGTATCGGTTTATCAGTAAATATCTCCACTGAGATTAAGAAAAGCAGTAGCTTAATAAATTAAGTACTTCCTGGTAGGGTTACTGTACTGGTAACTCCCCAAAGAATCTGGATTGTGGTGAGGGAACAGAGAAAAAAGCTCATTTAGGACCTGCACTTACGAAGGGGGTAGGCAGCTGTATATCAGGGAGTAAACATTCTGAGAATAAAAATAGCTGGAGATTGTTAAGGTACTTACACAGGGGAAAGGATAATGTACCGGGAACACCTCAGAAGAATCTGATTTGTGGTGAGGGGAGAGAGATAAAAGCTCATTTAGGAACGACATGAACATGCTGCGTAGGTAGCTTTTTATCAGTAAATATCTCCACTGAGATTAAGAAAAGCAGTAGCTTAATAAATTAAGTACTTCCAGGTATGGTTACTGTACTGGTAACTCCCCAAAAGAATCTGGATTGTGGTGAGAGAACAGAGAAAAAAGCTAATTTAGGACCTGCACTTACGAAGGGGGCAGGCAGCTGTATATCAGGGAGTAAACCTTCTGAGAATAAAAACAGCTGGAGCGTGTTAAGGTAATTACACAGGGGAAAGGATAATGTACTGGGAACTCCTCAGAAGAATCTGATTTGTGGTGAGGGGAGTGAGATAAAAGCTCATTTAGGAACGACATGAACATGCTGCGTAGGTAGCTGTTTATCAGTAAATATCTCCACTGAGATTAAGAAAAGCAGTAGCTTAATAAATTAAGTACTTCCTGGTATGGTTTCTGTACTGGTAACTACACAAAAGAATCTGGATTGTGGTGAGGGAACAGAGAAAAAAGCTCATTTAGGACCTGCACTTACGAAGGGGGTAGGCAGCTGTATATCAGTGAGTAAACCTTCTGAGAATAAAAACAGCTGGAGCTTGTTAAGGAAATTACACAGGGGAAAGGATAATGTACTGGGAACTCCTCAGAAGAATCTTATTTGTAGTGAGGGGAGAGAGATAAAAGCTCATTTAGCAACGACATGAACATACTGCGTAGGTAGCTGTTTATGAGTAAATATCTCCACTGAGATTAAGAAAAGCAGTAGCTTAATAAATTAAGTACTTCCTGGTATGGTTACTTTACTGGTAACTCCCCAAAAGAATCTGGATTGTGGTGAGGGAACAGAGAAAAAAGCTCATTTAGGAACTGCACTTACGAAGGGGGTAGGCAGCTGTATATCAGGGAGTAAACCTTCTGAGAATAAAAACAGCTGGAGCTTGTTAAGGTAATTACACAGGGGAAAGGATAATGTACTGGGAACTCCTCAGAAGAATCTGAATTGTGGTGAAGGGAGAGAGATAAAAGCTCATTTACGAACGACTTGAACATGCTGCGTAGTTAGCTGGTTATCAGTAAATATCTCCACTGCGATTAAGAAAAGCAGTAGCTTAATAAATTAAGTACTTCCTGGAATGGTTACTGTACTGGTAACTCCCCAAAAGAGTCTGGAATGTGGTGAGGGAATAGAGAAAAGAGCTCATTTAGGACCTGCACTTACGAAGGGGGTAGGCAGCTGTATATCAGGGAGTAAACCTTCTGAGAATAAAAACAGCTGCAGCTTGTTAAGGTAATTACACAGGGGAAAGGATAATGTACTGGGAACTCCTCAGAAGAATCTGAATTGTGGTAAGGGGAGAGAAATAAAAGCTCATTTAGGAACGACATGAACATGCTGCGTAGGTAGCTGTTTATCAGTAAATATCTCCACTAAGATTAAGAAAAGCAGTAGGGGCTGGAGATATAGCCTAGCGGCAAGAGTGCCTGCCTCGGATACACGAGGCCCTAGGTTCGATTCCCTAGCACCACATATACAGATAATGGCCAGAAGCGGCGCTGTGGCTCAAGTGGCAGAGTGCTAGCCTTGAGCAGGAAGAATCCAGGGACAGTGCTCAGGCCCTGTGTCCAAGGCCCAGGACTGGCCAAAAAAAAAAAAAAAAGAAAAGCAGTAGCTTAATAAATTAAGTACTTCCTTTTATGATTACTGTACTGGTAACTCCCCAAAAGAATCTGGATTGTGGTGAGGGAACAGAGGAAAAAAAGCTCATTTAGGACCTGCACTTACGAACGGGGTAGGCAGCTGTATATCAGGGAGTAAACCTTCTGAGAATAAAAACAGCTGGAGCTTGTAAAGGTAATTACACAGGGGAAAGGATAATGTACTGGGAACTCCTCAGAAGAATCTGATTTGTGGTGAGGGGAGAGAGATAAAAGCTCATTTAGGAACGACATGAACATGCTGCGTAGGTAGCTGTTTATCAGTAAATATCTCCACTGAGATTAAGAAAAGCAGTAGCTTAATAAATTAAGTACTTCCTGGTATGGTTACTGTACTGGTAACTCCCCAAAAGAATCTGGATTGTGGTGAGGGAACAGAGAAAAAAGCTCATTTAGGACCTGCACTTACGAAGGGGGTAGGCAGCTGTATATCAGGGAGTAAACCTTCTGAGAATAAAAACAGCTGGAAATTTTAAGGTACTTACACAGGGGAAAGGATAATGTACTGGGAACTCCTCAGAAGAATCTGATTTGTGGTGAGGGGAGAGAGATAAAAGCTCATTTAAGAACGACATGAACATGCTGCGTAGGTAGCAGTTTATCAGTAAATATCTCCACTGAAATTAAGAAAAGCAGTAGCTTAATAAATTAAGTACTTCCTGGTATGGTTACTGTACTGGTAACTCCCCAAAAGAATCTGGATTGTGAGGAGGGAACAGAAAAAAGGTCATTTAGGAACTGCACATACGAAGGGGGTAGGCAGCTGTATATCAGGGAGCAAACCTTCTGAGAATAAAAGCAGCTGGAGCTTGTTAAGGTACTTACACAGGGGAAAGGATAATATACTGGGAACGCCTCAGAAGAATCTGATCTGTGGTGAGGGGAGAGAGATAAAAGTTCATTTAGGAACGACATGAAAATGCTGCGTCGTAGCTGTTTATCAGTAAATATCTCCACTGAGATTAAGAAAAGCAGTAGCTTAATAAGTTAAGTACTTCCTGGTATGGTTACTGTACTGGTAACTCCCCAAAAGAATCTGGATTGTGGTGAGGGAACAGAGAGAAATGCTCATTTAGGACCTGCACTTACGAATGGGGTAGGCAGCTGTATATCAGGGAGTAAACCTTCTGAGAATAAAAACAGCTGGAGCTTGTTAAGGTAATTACACAGGGGAAAGCATAATGTACTGGTAACTCCTCAGAAGAATCTGATTTGTGGTGAGGGGAGAGAGACAAAAGCTCATTTAGGAACGACATGAACATGCTGCGTTGGTAGCTGTTTATCAGTAAATATCTCCACTGAGATTAAGAAAAGCAGTAGCTTAATAAATTAAGTATTTCCTGGTATGGTTACTGTACTGGTAACTCCCCAAAAGAATCTGGATTGTGGTGAGGGAACAGAGAAAAAACCTCATTTAGGACCTACACTTACGAAGGGGGTAGGCAGCTGTATATCAGGGTGTAAACCTTCTGAGAATAAAAACAGCTGGAGCTTGTGAAGGTAATCACACAGGGGAAAGGAAAATGTACTGGGAACTCCTCAGAAGAATCTGATTTGTGCTGAGGGGAGAGAGATAAAAGCTCATTTAGGAACCACATGAACATGCTGCGTAGGTAGCTGTTTATCAGTAAATATCTCCACTGAGATTAAGAAAAGCAGTAGCTTAATAAATTAAGTACTTCCTGGTATGGTTACTCTACTGGTAACTCCCCAAAAGAATCTGGATTGTGGTGAGGGAACAGAGGAAAAAGCTCATTTAGGTCCTGCACTTACGAAGGGGTTAGGCAGCTGTATATCAGGGAGTAAACCTTCTGAGAATAAAAACAGCTGGAGCATGTTAAGGTAATTACACAGGGAAAAGGATAATGTACTGGGAACTCCTCAGAAGAATCTGATTTGTGGTGAGGGGAGAGAGATAAAAGCTCATTTAGGAACGACATGAACATGCTGCGTAAGTAGCTGTTTATCAGTAAATATCTCCACTGAGATTAAGAAAAGCAGTAGCTTAATACATTAAGTCCTTCCTGGTATGGTTACTGTACTGGTAACTCCCCAAAAGAATCTGGATTGTGGTGAGGTAACATTGAAAAAAGCTCATTTAGGACCTGCACTTAGGAAGGGGGTAGGCAGTTGTATATCAGGGAGTAAACTTTCTGAGAATAAAAACAGCTGGAGCTTGTTAAGGTACTTACACAGGGGAAAGGATAATGTACTGGGAACTCCTCAGAAGAATCTGATTTGTGGTGAGGGGAGAGAGATAAAAGCTCATTTAGGAACGACATGAACATGCTGCGTAGGTAGCTGTTTATCACTAAATATCTCCACTGAGATTAAGAAAAGCAGTAGCTTAATGAATTAAGTACTTCCTGGTATGGTTACTGTACTGGTAACTCCCCAAAAGAATCTTGATTGTGGTGAGGGAACAGAGAAAAAAGCACATTTAGGACCTGCACTTACAAACGGGGTAGGCAGCTGTAAATCAGGGAGTAAACCTTCTGAGAATAAAAACAGCTGGAGCTTGTTAAGGTAATTACACAGGGGAAAGGATAATGTACTGGGAACTCCTCAGAAGAATCTGATTTGTGGTTAGGGGAGCGAGATAAGAGCTCATTTAGGAACGACATGAACATGCTGTGTAGGTAGCTGTTTATCAGTAAATATCTCCACTGAGATTAAGAAAAGCAGTAGCTTAATAAATTAAGTACTTCCTGGTATGGTTACTGTACTGGTAACTCCCCAAAAGAATCTGGATTGTGGTGAGGGAACAGAGAAAAAAGCTCATTTAGGACCTGCACTTACGAAGGGGGTAGGCAGCTGTATATCAGGGAGTAAACCTTCTGAGAATAAAAACTGCTGGAGCTTGTTAAGGTAATTACACAGGGGAAAGGATAATGTACTGGGAACTCCTCAGAAGAATCTGATTTGTGGTGAGGGGAGAGGGATAAAAGCTCATTTAGGAACGACATGAACATGCTGCGTAGGTAGCTGTTTATCAGTAAATATCTCCACTGAGATTAAGAAAAGCAGTAGCTTAATACAATAAGTCCTTCCTGGTATGGTTACTGTACTGGTAACTCCCCAAAAGAATCTGGATTGTGGTGAGGGAACAGAGAAAAAAGCTCATTTAGGACCTGCACTTACGAAGGGGGTAGGCAGCTGTATATCAGGGAGTAAACCTTCTGAGAATAAAACAGCTGGAGCTTGTTTAGGTAATTACACAGGGGAAAGGATAACGTACTGGGAACTCCTCAGAAGAATCTGATTTGTGGTGAGGGGAGAGAGATAAAAGCTCATTTAAGAACGACATGAACATACTGTGTAGTTAGCTGTTTATCAGTAAATATCTCCACTGAGATTAAGAAAAGCAGTAGCTTAATAAATTAAGTACTTCCTGGTATGGTTACTGTACTGGTAACTCCCCAAAAGAATCTGGATTGTGGTGAGAGAACAGAGAAAAAAGCTCATTTAGGACCTGCACTTACGAAGGGGTTAGGCAGCTGTATATCAGGGAGTAAACCTTCTGAGAATAAAAACAGCTGGAGCTTGTTAAGGTAATTACACAGGGGAAAGGATAATGTACTGGGAACTCCTCAGAAGAATCTGATTTGTGGTGAGGGGAGAGAGATAAAAGCTCATTTACGAACGACATGAACATGCTGCGTAGGTAGCTGTTTATCAGTAAATATCTCCACTGAGATTAAGAAAAGCAGTAGTACTTTACTGGTAACTCCCCAAAAGAATCTGGATTGTGGTGAGGGAACAGAGAAAAACCTCATTTAGGACCTGCACTTGCGAAGGGTGTAGGCAGCTGTATATCAGGGAGTACACCTTCTGAGAATAAAAACAGCTGGAGCATGTTAAGGTAATTACACAGGGAAAAGGATAATGTACTGGGAACGCCTCAGAAGAATCTGATTTGTGCTGTGGGAAGAAATGGAAAGGCTCATTTTTTCCTATACGCACCAGCGGAGTAAGTAGGAAATATTTGGAAATATATCCACGGTGAATTAGTACAGCTGCAGCGTGCTGTTCATGTACGGGGGTCGGGACTTAGCGAGGGATCCTCGCAGTACTCAGATGTAGGATGTGCTTATTGTTGCTGGAAGAGAGATATAGGCTCACTTGTGTCCTGTAGGCACCAGCGGGGTAAGTCGCCCTATATCAGGGACTATCTCCTGAGTGAATGAGAACAGCTGCTGCTCCGTACTGTAGGCCGGTCAGGCCATAGAGATTGAACGCCACTGTCCTCCATAGGATCTGCTATATTGAGTAAACGCCGCTGTCCTTGACAAGATCTGCATTGTTGTGCTGGAAGAGCGATAAAGGCTAATTTATGTATTTTACGCACCACCGAGATGAATAGCTATATACCTTCTCGGTGAATGAGAACAGCTGCAGCTTGTTATTGTTGTCCTGACGGGAGACAGAGAGTGAACTCCGCTTACCTAGATTGAATCTGCGTGGTGATGCTGGAAGAGAGATAACGGCTCATTTTCATCCTGTATGCACCACAGGGGCTACTAGCTGTACATAACGTAACCTCTCCGCGGTGAATGAGAACAGGTGCAGCTTGTTAGAGTAGGCAGATAGGGCGGCCATGGACAGTGAACTCCTCTGTCCTCGATTGGATCGCTATGTGGTGCTGGAAGAGTGATCAAGGCTCATTTATAATCTCTCTACACCACCGGGTAAGTAGCTGTATATCAGGAAATATCTGCGAGCTGAATGATTACAGCTGCAGCTTGATAGGGTAGGCTCGTGGGGCCAAAGCGAAAAAACTCGGCTGTCCTAGATTCAATCGGCTTTGGAGTACTGGAAGAGAGATAAAGGCTTATTTGTGTCCTCTTCGCTCCAGCGGGGTAAGTAACTGTATAGCAGGAAATAGCTCCACGGTGAATGAGAACAGCTGCAGCTTGTTATTGTATGCCTGACGGGCCATACAGAGTAAACTCCGCTGTCCTAGATTGAATCTGCGTGGTGGTGCTGGAAGAGAGATAAAGGCTCATTTACATCCTGTATGCACCACAGGGGCTACTAGCTGTACATAACGTAACATCTCCGCGGTGAATGAGAACAGCTGCAGCTTGTTAAGGTAGCCTGGTCGTTACAAAGCGAGTGAACTCCGCTCTTCTCGAAAGGATCTGCTTTATGGTGCTGGAAGAGAGATAAAGGCTCATTGATGTACTCTACGCACAACGCAGGTAAGTATCTGTATATCAGGGAATATCTCCTCGGGGAATGAGAACAGCTGCAGCTTGTTTGGGTAGGCCTTCGGGCCAAAGCGCGAAAACTCCGCTGTCTTCGATTGAATCTGATTTGTGCTGCAGGAAGAGATACAAAGGCTCATTTGTGTCCTATACGCACCATCGCAGAAAATAGGAAATATTAGGAAATATCTCCACGGTGAATTAGTACAGCTGCAGCGTGTTCATGTACGGGGGTCGGGACTTAGCGAGGGATCCTCGCAGTACTCAGATGTAGGATGTGCTTAGTGTTGCTGGAAGAGAGATATAGGCTCACTTGTGTCCTGTAGGCACCAGCGGGGAAAGTCGCCCTATATCAGGGACTATCTCCTGAGTGAATGAGAACAGCTGCTGCTCGGTACTGTAGGCCGGTCAGGCCATAGCGAGTGAACGCCACTGTCCTCCATAGGATCTGCTATATTGAGTAAACGCCGCTGTCCTCGACAAGATCTGCATTGGTGTGCTGGAAGAGCGATAAAGGCTCATTTATGTATTTTACGCAACACCGAGATGAATAGCTATATACCTTCTCGGTGAATGAGAACAGCTGCAGCTTGTTATTGTATGCCTGACGGGCCATACAGAGTAAACTCCGCTGTCCTAGATTGAATATGCGTGGTGGTGCTGGAAGAGAGATAAAGGCTCATTTACATCCTGTATGCACCACAGGGGCTACTAGCTGTACATAACGTAACATCTCCGCGGTGAATGAGAACAGCTGCAGCTTGTTAAGGTAGCCTGGTCGTTACAAAGCGAGTGAACTCCGCTCTTCTCGAAAGGATCTGCTTTATGGTGCTGGAAGAGAGATAAAGGCTCATTGATGTACTCTACGCACAACGCAGGTAAGTATCTGTATATCAGGGAATATCTCCTCGGGGAATGAGAACAGCTGCAGCTTGTTTGGGTAGGCCTTCGGGCCAAAGCGCGAAAACTCCGCTGTCTTCGATTGAATCTGATTTGTGCTGCGGGAAGAGAGACAAAGGCTCATTTGTGTCCTATACGCACCAGCGGAGTAAGTAGGAAATATTAGGAAATAGCTCCACGGTGAATTAGTACAGCTGCAGCTTGTTCATGTAAGCTGGTAGGGACTTAGCGAGGAATCCACGCAGTACTCAGATGTAGGATATGCTTAGTGTTGCTGGAAGCGAGATAAAGTCTCATTTGTGTCCTCTTCGCACCAGCGGGGTAAGTAACTGTACAGCAGGAAATAGCTCTACGGTGAATGAGAACAGCTGCAGCTTGTTAAGGTAGTCTGGTCGGGACATAGCGAGTGAACTCCGCTCTTCTCGAAAGGATCTGCTTTATGGTGCTGGAAGAGAGATAAAGGCTCATTGATGTACTCTACGCACAACGCAGGCAAGTATCTGTATATCAGGGAATATCTCCTCGGGGAATGAGAACAGCTGCAGCTTGTTTGTGTAGGCCTACGCGCCAAAGCGCGAAAACTCCGCTGTCTTCGATTGAATCTGATTTGTGCTGCGGGAAGAGATGCAAAGGCTCATTTTTGTCCTATACGCACCAGCGGAGTAAGTAGGAAATATTAGGAACTATCTCCACGGTGAATTAGTACAGCTGCAGCGTGTTCATGTACGGGGGTCGGGACTTAGCGAGGGATCCTCGCAGTACTCAGATGTAGGATGTGCTTAGTGTTGCTGGAAGAGAGATATAGGCTCACTTGTGTCCTGTAGGCACCAGCGGGGAAAGTCGCCCTATATCTCCTGACTATCTCCTGAGTGAATGAGAACAGCTGCTGCTCCGTACTGTAGGCCGATCAGGCCATAGCGAGGTGAACGCCACTGTCCTCCATAGGATCTGCTATATTGAGTAAACGCCGCTGTCCTTGACAAGATCTGCATTGGTGTGCTGGAAGAGCGATAAAGGTTTATTTATGTATTTTACGCACCACCGAGATGAATAGCTATATACCTTCTCGGTGAATGAGAACAGCTGCAGCTTTTTATTGTTGTCCTGACGGGAGACAGAGAGTGAACTCCGCTTACCTAGATTGAATCTGCGTGGTGATGCTGGAAGAGAGATAACGGCTCATTTTCATCCTGTATGCACCACAGGGGCTACTAGCTGTACATAACGTAACCTCTCCGCGTGAATGAGAACAGGTGCAGCTTGTTAGAGTAGGCAGATAGGGCGGCCATGGACAGTGAACTCCTCTGTCCTCGATTGGATCGCTATGTGGTGCTGGAAGAGTGATCAAGGCTCATTTATAATCTCTCTACACCACCGGGTAAGTAGCTGTATATCAGGAAATATCTGCGAGCTGAATGATTACAGCTGCAGCTTGATAGGGTAGGCTCGTGGGGCCATAGCGAAAAAACTCCGCTGTCCTAGATTCAATCGGCTTTGGGGTACTGGAAGAGAGATAAAGGCTTATTTGTGTCCTCTTCGCTCCAGCGGGGTAAGTAACTGTATAGCAGGAAATAGCTCCACGGTGAATGAGAACAGCTGCAGCTTGTTAAGTTAGCCTGGTCGTTACAAAGCGAGTGAACTCCGCTCTTCTCGAAAGGATCTGCTTTATGGTGCTGGAAGAGAGATAAAGGCTCATTGATGTACTCTATGCACAACGCAGGTAAGTATCTGGATATTAGGGAATATCTCCTCGGGGAACGAGAACAGCTGCACCTTGTTTGGGTAGGCCTTCGGGCCAAAGCGCGAAAACTCCGCTGTCTTCGAATGAATCTGATTTGTGCTGCAGGAAGAGATAAAAAGGCTCATTTGTGTCCTATACGCACCAGCGCAGTAAATAGGAAATATTTGGAATATCTCCACGGTGAATTTGTACAGCTGCAGCGTGTTCATGTACGGGGGGTCGGGACTCTAGCGAGGGATCCTCGCAGTACTCAGATGTAGGATGTGCTTAGTGTTGCTGGAAGAGAGATATAGGCTCACTTGTGTCCTGTAGGCACCAGCGGGGAAAGTCGCCCTATATCAGGGACTATCTCCTGAGTGAATGAGAACAGCTGCTGCTCCGTACTGTAGCCGGTCAGGCCATAGCGAGTGAACGCCACTGTCCTCCATAGGATCTGCTATATTGAGTAAACGCCGCTGTCCTTGACAAGATCTGCATTCGTTTGCTGGAAGAGCGATAAAGGCTAATTTATGTATTTTACGCACCACCGAGATGAATAGCTATATAACTTCTCGGTGAATGAGAACAGCTGCAGCTTGTTATTGTAGGCCTGACGGGCCATACAGAGTAAACTCCGCTGTCCTAGATTGAATCTGCGTGGTGGTGCTGGAAGAGAGATAAAGGCTCATTTACATCCTGTATGCACCACAGGGGCTACTAGCTGTACATAGGTAACATCTCCGCGGTGAATAAGAACAGCTGCAGCTTGTTAGAGTAGGCAGATAGGGCGGCCATGGACAGTGAACTCCTCTGTCCTCGATTGGATCGCTATGTGGTGCTGGAAGAGTGATCAAGGCTCATTTATAATCTCTCTACACCACCGGGTAAGTAGCTGTATATCAGGAAATATCTGCGAGCTGAATGATTACAGCTGCAACTTGATAGGGTAGCTCGTGGGGCCATAGCGAAAAAACTCCGCTGTCCTAGATTCAATCGGCTTTGGGGGTACTGGAAGAGAGATAAAGGCTTATTTGTATCCTCTTCGCTCCAGCGGGGTAAGTAACTGTATAGCAGGAAATAGCTCCACGGTGAATGAGAACAGCTGCAGCTTGTTAAGGTAGCCTGGTCGTTACAAAGCGAGTGAACGCCGCTCTTCTCGAAAGGATCTGCTTTATGGTGCTGGAAGAGAGATAAAGGCTCATTGATGTACTCTACGCACAACGCAGGTAAGTATCTGTATATCAGGGAATATCTCCTCGGGGAATGAGAACAGCTGCAGCTTGTTTGGGTAGGCCTTCGGGCCAAAGCGCGAAAACTCCGCTGTCTTCGAATGAATCTGATTTGTGCTGCAGGAAGAGATAAAAAGGCTCATTTGTGTCCTATACGCACCATCGCAGTAAATAGGAAATATTAGGAACTATCTCCACGGTGAATTAGTACAGCTGCAGCGTGTTCATGTACGGGGGTGGGGACTTAGCGAGGGATCCTCGCAGTACTCAGATGTAGGATGTGCTTAGTGTTGCTGGAAGAGAGATATAGGCTCACTTGTGTCCTGTAGGCACCAGCGGGGAAAGTCGCCCTATATCAGGGACTATCTCCTGAGTGAATGAGAACAGCTGCTGCTCCGTACTGTAGGCCGGTCTGGCCATAGCGAGTGAACGCCACTGTCCTCCATAGGATCTGCTATATTGAGTAAACGCCGCTGTCCTCGACAAGATCTGCATTGGTGTGCTGGAAGAGCGATAAAGGCTCATTTATGTATTTTACGCAACACCGAGATGAATAGCTATATACCTTCTCGGTGAATGAGAACAGCTGCAGCTTGTTATTGTATGCCTGACGGGCCATACAGAGTAAACTCCGCTGTCCTAGATTGAATCTGCGTGGTGGTGCTGGAAGAGAGATAAAGGCTCATTTACATCCTGTATGCACCACAGGGGCTACTAGCTGTACATAACGTAACATCTCCGCGGTGAATGAGAACAGCTGCAGCTTGTTAAGGTAGCCTGGTCG
The DNA here is from genome assembly GCF_023159225.1 of Perognathus longimembris pacificus. Lineage (NCBI taxonomy): Eukaryota > Metazoa > Chordata > Mammalia > Rodentia > Heteromyidae > Perognathus > Perognathus longimembris. Next base: position 1,301 of record NW_025961743.1, on the reverse strand, counting down.
TTACAAAGCGAGTGAACTCCGCTCTTCTCGAAAGGATCTGCTTTATGGTGCTGGAAGAGAGATAAAGGCTCATTGATGTACTCTACGCACAACGCAGGTAAGTATCTGTATATCAGGGAATATCTCCTCGGGGAATGAGAACAGCTGCAGCTTGTTTGGGTAGGCCTTCGGGCCAAAGCGCGAAAGTCCGCTGTCTTCGATTGAATCTGATTTGTGCTGCGGGAAGAGAGACAAAGGCTCATTTGTGTCCTATACGCACCAGCGGAGTAAGTAGGAAATATTAGGAAATAGCTCCACGTTGAATTAGTACAGCTGCAGCTTGTTCATGTAAGCTGGTAGGGACTTAGCGAGGAATCCACGCAGTACTCAGATGTAGGATATGCTTAGTGTTGCTGGAAGCGAGATAAAGTCTCATTTGTGTCCTCTTCGCACCAGCGGGGTAAGTAACTGTACAGCAGGAAATAGCTCTACGGTGAATGAGAACAGCTGCAGCTTGTTAAGGTAGTCTGGTCGGGACATAGCGAGTGAACTCCGCTCTTCTCGAAAGGATCTGCTTTATGGTGCTGGAAGAGAGATAAAGGCTCATTGATGTACTCTATGCACAACGCAGGTAAGTATCTGGATATTAGGGAATATCTCCTCGGGGAACGAGAACAGCTGCACCTTGTTTGGGTAGGCCTTCGGGCCAAAGCGCGAAAACTCCGCTGTCTTCGAATGAATCTGATTTGTGCTGCAGGAAGAGATAAAAAGGCTCATTTGTGTCCTATACGCACCAGCGCAGTAAATAGGAAATATTTGGAAATATCTCCACGGTGAATTTGTACAGCTGCAGCGTGTTCATGTACGGGGGTCGGGACTTAGCGAGGGATCCTCGCAGTACTCAGATGTAGGATGTGCTTAGTGTTGCTGAAGAGAGATATAGGCTCACTTGTGTCCTGTAGGCACCAGCGGGGAAAGTCGCCCTATATCAGGGACTATCTCCTGAGTGAATGAGAACAGCTGCTGCTCCGTACTGTAGGCCGGTCAGGCCATAGCGAGTGAACGCCACTGTCCTCCATAGGATCTGCTATATTGAGTAAACGCCGCTGTCCTTGACAAGATCTGCATTCGTTTGCTGGAAGAGCGATAAAGGCTAATTTATGTATTTTACGCACCACCGAGATGAATAGCTATATAACTTCTCGGTGAATGAGAACAGCTGCAGCTTGTTATTGTAGGCCTGACGGGCCATACAGAGTAAACTCCGCTGTCCTAGATTTGAATCTGCGTGGTGGTGCTGGAAGAGAGATAAAGGCTCATTT
>NW_025961742.1:0-70329 GCF_023159225.1 Perognathus longimembris pacificus | reverse complement strand
AATGTACTGGGAACTCCTCAGAAGAATCTGATTTGTGGTGAGGGGAGAGAGATCAAAGCTCATTTAGGAACGACATGAACATGCTGCATACGTAGCTGTTTATCAGTAAATATCTCCACTGAGATTAAGAAAAGCAGTAGCTTAATAAAATTAAGTACTTCCTGGTATGGATACTGTACTGGAAACTCTCCAAAAGAATCTGGATTGTGGTGAGGGAACAGAGAAAAAAGCTCAGTTAGGAACGACATGAACATGCTGCGTCGGTAGCTGTTTATCAGTAAATATCTCCACTGAGATTAAGAAAAGAAGTAGCTTAATAAAGTAAGTACTTCCTTGTTTTGTTACTGTACTGGTAACTCCCCAAAAGAATCTGGATTGTGGTGAGGGAACAGAGAAAAAAGCTCATTTAGGACCTGCACTTACGAAGGGGTAGCAGCTGTATATCAGGGAGTAAACCTTCTTAGAATAAAAACAGCTGGAGCTTGTTAAGGTAATTACACAGGGGAAAGGATAAGGTACTGGGAACTCCTCAGAAGAATCTGATTTGTGGTGAGGGGAGAGAGATAAAAGCTCATTTAGGAACGTCATGAACATGCTGCGTAGGTAGCTGTTTATCAGTAAATATCTCCACTGAGATTAAGAAAAGCAGTAGCTTAATAAATTAAGTACTTCCTGGATGGTTACTGAACTGGTAACTCCCCAAAAGAATCTGGATTGTGTTGAGGGAACAGAGAAAAAAGCTCATTTAGGACCTGCACTTACGAAGGGGGTAGGCAGCTGTATACTAGGGAGTAAACCTTCTGAGAATAAAAACAGCTGGAGCTTGTTAAGGTAATTACACAGGGGAAAGGATAATTTACTGGGAACTCCTCAGAAGAATCTGATTTGTGGTGAGGGGAGAGAGATAAAAGCTCATTTAGGAACGACATGTACATGCTGCGTAGGTAGCTGTTTATCAGTAAATATCTCCACTGAGATTAAGAAAAGCAGTAGCTTAATAATTAAGTACTTCCTGGTATGGTTATTGTACTGGTAACTCCCCCAAAAGAATCTGGATTGTGGTGAGGGAAGAGAGAAAAAGGCTCGTTAAGACCTGCACTTACGAAGGGGGTAGGCAGCAGTATATCAGGGAGTAAACCTTCTTAGAATAAAAACAGCTGGAGCTTGTTAAGGTAATTACACAGGGGAAAGGATAATGTACTGGGAACTCCTCATAAGAATCTGATTTGTGGTGAGGGGAGAGAGATAAAAGCTCATTTAGGAACGTCATGAACATGCTGCATAGGTAGCTGTTTATCAGTAAATATCTCCACTGAGATTAAGAAAAGCAGTAGCTTAATAAATTAAGTACTTCCTGGTATGGTTACTGTACTGGTAACTCCCCAAAAGAATCTGGATTGTGTGAGGGAACAGAGAAAAAAGCTCATTTAGGGACCCGCACTTACGAAGGGGGTAGGCAGCTGTATATCAGGGAGTAAACCTTCTGAGAATAAAAACAGCAGGAGCTTGTTAAGGTAATTACACAGGGGAAAGGATAATGTACTGGGAACTCCTCACAAGAATCTGATTTGTGGTGAGGGGAGAGAGATAAAAGCTCATTTAGGAACGACATGAACATGCTGCGTAGGTAGCTGATTATCAGTAAATATCTCCACTGAGATTAAGAAAAGCAGTAGCTTATTAAATTAAGTACTTCCTGGTATGGTTACTGTACTGGTAACTCCCCAAAGAATCTGGATTGTGGTGAGGGAACAGAGAAAAAAGCTCATTTAGACCTGCACTTACGAAGGGGGTAGGTAGCTGTATATCAGGAGTAAACCTTCTGAGAATAAAAACAGCTGGAGCTTGTTAAGGTAATTACACAGGGGAAAGGATAATGTACTGGGAACTCCTCAGAAGAATCTGATTTGTGGTGAGGGGAGAGAGATCAAAGCTCATTTAGGAACGAAATGAACATGCTGCGTAGGTAGCTGTTTATCAGTAAATGTCTCCAATGAGATTAAAAAAAGCAGTAGCTTAATAAATTAAGTACTTCGTGGTATGGATACTGAACTGGTAACTCCCCAAAAGAATCTGGATTGTGGTGACGGAACAGAGAAAAAAGCTCATGTAGGAACTGCACTTACGAACGGGGTAGGCAGCTGTATATCAGGGAGTAAAACTTCTGAGAATAAAAACAGCTGGAGCTTGTTAAGGTAATTACACAGGGGAAAGGATAATGTACTGGAACTCCTCAGAAGAATCTGATTTGTGGTGAGGGGAGAGAGATAAATGCTCATTTAGGGAACGACATGAACATGCTGCGTAGGTAGCTGTTTATCAGTAACTATCTCCACTGAGATTAAGAAAGCAGTAGCTTAATAAATTAAGTACTTCCTGGTATGGTTACTGTACTGGTAACTCCCCAAAAGAATCTGGATTGTGGTGAGGGAACAGAGAAAAAAGCTCATTTAGGACCTGCACTTACGAAAGGGGTAGGCAGCAGTATATCAGGGAGTAAACTTCTGAGAATAAAAACAGCTGGAGCTTGTTAAGGTAATTACACAGGGGAAAGGATAATGTACTGGGAACTCCTCAGAAGAATCTGATTTGTGGTGAGGGGAGAGAGATAAAAGCTCATTTAGGAACGACATGAAAATGCTGCATAGGTAGCTGTTTATCAGTAAATATCTCCAATGACATTAAGAAAAGTAGTAGCTTAATAAATTAAGTACTTCCTGGTATGGATACTGTACTGGTAACTCTCCAAAAGAATCTGGATTGTGGTGAGGGAACAGAGAAAAAAGCTCAGTTAGGAACGACATGAACATGCTGCGTCGGTAGCTGTTTATCAGTAAATATCTCCACTGAGATTAAGAAAAGAAGTAGCTTAATAAATTAAGTACGTCCTGGGATGGTTACTGAACTGGTAACTCCCCAAAGAATCTGGATTGTGGTGAGGGAACAGAGAAAAAAGCTCATTTAGGACCTGCACTTACGAAGGGGGTAGGCAGCTGTATACTAGGGAGTAAACCTTCTGAGAATAAAAACAGCTGGAGCTTGTTAAGGTAATTACACAGGGGAAATGATAATGTACTGGGAACTCCTCAGAAGAATCTGATTTGTGGTGAGGGGAGAGAGATAAAAGCTCATTTAGGACGACATGAACATGCTGCATACGTAGCTGTTTTATCAGTAAATATCTCCACTGAGATTAAGAAAAGCAGTAGCTTAATAAATTAAGTACTTCCTGGTATGGATACTGTACTGGTAACTCCCCAAAAGAATCTGGATTGTGGTGAGGGAACAGAGAAAAAAGCTCAGTTAGGAACGACATGAACATGCTGCGTCGGAAGCTGTTTATCAGTAAATATCTCCACTGAGATTAAGAAAAGAAGTAGCTTAATAAATTAAGTACTTCCTGGTTTGGTTACTGTAACTGGTAACTCCCCAAAAGAATCTGGATTGTGGTGAGGGAACAGAGAAAAAAGCTCAGTTAGGAACGACATGAACATGCTGCGTAGGTAGCTGTTTATCAGTAAATATCTCCACTGAGATGAAGAAAAGCAGTAGTTTAATAAATTAAGTACTTCCTGGTATGGTTACTGTACTGGTAACTCCCATAAGAATCTGGATTGTGTGAGGGAACAGAGAAAAAAGCTCATTTAGGACCTGCACTTACGAAGGGGGTAGGCAGCTGAATAAATGGAGTGAACATTCTGAGATTAAAAACAGCTGGAGCTTGTTAAGGTAATTACACAGGGGAAATGATAATGTACTGGAACTCCTCAGAAGAATCTGATTGTGGTGAGGGGAGAGAGATAAAAGCTCATTTAGGAACGACATGAACATGCTGCATACGTAGCTGTTTATCAGTAAATATCTCCACTGAGATTAAGAAAAGCAGTAGCTTAATAAATTAAGTACTTCCTGGTATGGATACTGTACTGGTAACTCTCCAAAAGAATCTGGATTGTGGTGAGGGAACAGAGAAAAAAGCTCAGTTAGGAACGACATGAACATGCTGCGTCGGTAGCTGTTTATCAGTAAATATCTCCACTGAGATTAAGAAAAGAAGTAGCTTAATAAATTAAGTACTTCCTGGTTTTGTTACTGTACTGGTAACTCCCCAAAAGAATCTGGATTGTGGTGAGGGAACAGAGAAAAAAGCTCATTTAGGACCTGCACTTACGAAGGGGTAGGCAGCTGTATATCAGGGAGTAAACCTTCTTAGAATAAAAACAGCTGGAGCTTGTTAAGGTAATTACACAGGGGAAAGGATAAGGTACTGGGAACTCCTCAGAAGAATCTGATTTGTGGTGAGGGGAGAGAGATAAAAGCTCATTTAGGAACGTCATGAACATGCTGCGTAGGTAGCTGTTTTATCAGTAAATATCTCCACTGAGATTAAGAAAAGCAGTAGCTTAATAAATTAAGTACTTCCTGGAGTGGTTACTGAACTGGTAACCTCCCCAAAAGAATCTGGATTGTGGTGAGGGAACAGAGAAAAAAGCTCATTTAGGACCTGCACTTACGAAGGGGGTAGGCAGCTGTATACTAGGGAGTAAACCTTCTGAGAATAAAAACAGCTGGAGCTTGTTAAGGTAATTACACAGGGGAAAGGATAATTTACTGGAACTCCTCAGAAGAATCTGATTTGTGGTGAGGGGAGAGAGATAAAAGCTCATTTAGGAACGACATGTACATGCTGCGTAGGTAGCTGTTTATCAGTAAATATCTCCACTGAGATTAAGAAAAAGCAGTAGCTTAATAAATTAAGTACTTCCTGGTATGGTTATTGTACTGGTAACTCCCAAAAGAATCTGGATTGTGGTGAGGGAATAGAGAAAAAGGCTCGTTAAGACCTGCACTTACGAAGGGGGTAGGCAGCAGTATATCAGGGAGTAAACCTTCTGAGAATAAAAACAGCTGGAGCTTGTTAAGGTAATTACACAGGGGAAAGGATAATGTACTGGGAACTCCTCAGAAGAATCTGATTTGTGGTGAGGGAGAGAGATAAAAGCTCATTTAGGAACGACATGAAAATGCTGCATAGGTAGCTGTTTATCAGTAAATATCTCCACTGACATTAAGAAAAGCAGTAGCTTAATAAATTAAGTACTTCCTGGTATGGATACTGTACTGGTAACTCTCCAAAAGAATCTGGATTGTGGTGAGGGAACAGAGAAAAAAGCTCAGTTAGGAACGACATGAACATGCTGCGTCGGTAGCTGTTTATCAGTAAATATCTCCACTGAGATTAAGAAAAGAAGTAGCTTAATAAATTAAGTACTTCCTGGTTTGGTTACTGTACTGGTAACTCCCCAAAAGAATCTGGATTGTGGTGAGGGAACAGAGAAAAAAGCTCATTTAAGACCTGCACTTACGAAGGGGGTAGGCAGCTGTATATCAGGGAGTAAACCTTCTTAGAATAAAAACAGCTGGAGCTTGTTAAGGTAATTACACAGGGAAAGGATAATTTACTGGGAACTCCTCAGAAGAAACTGATTTGTGGTGAGGGCAGAGAGATAAAAGCTCATTTAGGAACGTCATGAACATGCTGCGTAGGTAGCTGTTTATCAGTAAATATCTCCACTGAGATTAAGAAAAGCAGTAGCTTAATAAATTAAGTACTTCCTGGGATGGTTACTGAACTGGTAAACTCCCCAAAAGAATCTGGATTGTGGTGAGGGAACAGAGAAAAAAGCTCATTTAGGACCTGCACTTACGAAGGGGGTAGGCAGCTGTATACTAGGGAGTAAACCTTCTGAGAATAAAAACAGCTGGAGCTTGTTAAGGTAATTACACAGGGGAAAGGATAATTTACTGGGAACTCCTCAGAAGAATCTGATTTGTGGTGAGGGGAGAGAGATAAAAGCTCATTTAGGAACGACATGTACATGCTGCGTAGGTAGCTGTTTATCAGTAAATATCTCCACTGAGATTAAGAAAAGCAGTAGCTTAATAAATTAAGTACTTCCTGGTATGGTTATTGTACTGGTAACTCCCCAAAAGAATCTGGATTGTGGTGAGGGAATAGAGAAAAAGGCTCGTTAAGACCTGCACTTACGAAGGGGGTAGGCAGCAGTATATCAGGGAGTAAACCTTCTGAGAATAAAAACAGCTGGAGCTTGTTAAGGTAATTACACAGGGGAAAGGATAATGTACTGGGAACTCCTCAGAAGAATCTGATTTGTGGTGAGGGGAGAGAGATAAAAGCTCATTAGGAACGACATGAAAATGCTGCATAGGTAGCTGTTTATCAGTAAATATCTCCACTGACATTAAGAAAAACAGTAGCTTCATAAATTAAGTACTTCCTGGTATGGTTACTGTACTGGTAACTCCCCAAAAGAATCTGGATTGTGGTGAGGGAACAGAGAAAAAAGCTCATTTAGGACCTGCACTTATGAAGGGGGTAGGCAGCTGTATATCCGGGAGTAAACCTTCTGAGAATAAAAACAGCTGGAGCTTTTTAAGGTAATTACACAGGGGAAAGGATATGTACTGGGAACTCCTCAGAAGAATCTGATTTGTGGTGAGGGGAGAGAGATAAAAGCTCATTTAGGAACGACATGAACATGCTGCGTAGGTAGCTGTTTATCAGTAAATATCTCCACTGAGATTAAGAAAAGAAGTAGCTTAATAAATTAAGTAATTCCTGGTATGGTTACTGTACTGGTAACTCCCCAAAAGAATCTGGATTGTGGTGAGGAAAAAGAGAAAAAACTCATTTAGGACTGCACTTACCGTCGGGGTAGGCAGCTGTATATCAGGGAGTAAACCTTCTGAGAATAAAGACAGCTGGAGCTTGTTAAGTTAATTACACAGGGGAAAGGATAATGTACTGGGAACTCCTCAGAAGAATCTGATTTGTGGTGAGGGGAGAGAGATAAAAGCTCATTTAGGAACGACATGAACATGCTGCGTAAGTAGCTGTTTATCAGTAAATATCTCCACTCAGATTAAGAAAAGCAGTAGCTTAATAAATTAAGTACTTACTGGTATGGTTACTGTATTGGAAACTCCCCAAAAGAATCTGGATTGTGGTGAGGGAACAGAGAAAAAAGCTCATTTAGGACCTGCACTTACGAAGGGGGTAGGCAGCTGTATATCAGGGAGTAAACCTTCTGAGAATAAAAACAGCTGGAGCTTGTTAAGGTAATTACACAGGGGAAAGGATAATGTACTGGGAACTCCTCAGAAGAATCTGATTTGTGGTGAGGGGAGAGAGATAAAAGCTCATTTAGGAACGAAATGAACATGCTGCGTAGGTAGCTGTTTATCAGTAAATGTCTCCACTGAGATTAATAAAAGCAGTAGCTTAATAAATTAAGTACTTCGTGGTATGGATACTGAACTGGTTACTCCCCAAAAGAATCTGGATTGTGGTGAGGGAACAGAGAAAAAAGCTCATTTAGGACATGCACTTACGAAGGGGGTAGGCAGCAGTATATCAGGTTGTAAACCTTCTGAGAATAAAAACAGCTGGAGCTTGTTAAGGTAATTACACAGGGGAAAGGATAATGTACTGGGAAGTCCTCAGAAGAATCTGATTTGTGGTGAGGGGAGAGAGATAAAAGCTCATTTAGGCACGACATGTACATGCTGCGTAGGTAGCTGTTTATCAGTAAATATCTCCACTGAGATTAAGAAAAGCAGTAGCTTAATAACTTAAGTACCTCCTGTTATGGATACTGTACTGGTAACTCCCCAAAAGAATCTGGATTGTGGTGAGGGAACAGAGAAAAAAGCTCATTTAGGACCTGCACTTACGAAGGGAGTAGGCAGCTGTATATCAAGGAGTAAACCTTCTGAGAATAAAAACAGCTGGAGCTTTTTAAGGTAATTATACAGGGGAAAGGATAATGTACTGGGAACTCCTCAGAAGAATCTGATTTTTGATGAGGGGAGAGAGATAAAAGCTCATTTAGGAACGACATGAACATGCTGCGTAGGTGGCTGTTTAATCAGTAAATATCTCCACTGAGATTACGAAAAGCAGTATCTTAATAACTTAAGTACCTCCTGGTATGGTTACTGTCCTGGTAACTCCCCAAAAGAATCTGGATTGTGGTGAGGGAACAGAGAAAAAAGCTCATTTAGGACTTGCACTTACGAAGGGGGTAGGCAGCTGTATATCAGGGAGTAAACCTTCTGAGAATAAAAACAGCTGGTGCTTGTTAAGGTAATTACACAGGGGAAAGGAAAATGTACTGGGAACTCCTCAGAAGAATCTGATTTGTGGTGAGGGGAGAGACATAAAAGGTCATTTAGAAAACGACATGAACATGCTGCGTAGGTAGCTGTTTATCAGTAAATATCTCCACTGAGATTAAGAAAAGCAGTAGCTTAATAAACTAAGTAATTCCTGGCAATGTTACTGTACTGGTAACCTCCCCAAAAGAATCTGGATTGTGGTGAGGGAACAGAGAAAAAAATCTCATTTAGGACTGCACTTACGAAGGGGGTAGGCAGCTGGATCAGGGAGTACACCTTCTGAGAATAAAAACAGCTGGAGCTTGTTAAGGTAATTACACAGGGGAAAGGATAACGTACTGAGAACTCCTCATAAGAATCTGATTTGTGGTGAGGGGAGAGAGATAAAAGCTCATTTAGGAACGACATGAACATGCTGCGTAGGTAGCTGTTTATCAGTAAATATCTCCACTGAGATTAAGAAAAGCAGTAGCTTAATAAATTAAGTACTTCCTGGTATGGTTACTGTACTGGTAACTCCCCAAAAGAATCTGGATTGTGGTGAGGGAACAGAGAAAAAAGCTCATTTAGGACCTGCACTTACGAAGGGGGTAGGCAGCTGTATATCAGGGAGTAAACCTTCTGAGAATAAAAACAGCAGGAGCTTGTTAAGGTAATTACACAGGGGAAAGTATAATGTACTGGGAACTCCTCAGAAGAATCTTATTTGTGGTGAGGGGAGAGAGATAAAAGCTCATTTTGGAACGACATGAACATGCTGCGTAGATAGCTGTTTATCAGTAAATATCTCCACTGACATTAAGAAAAGCAGTAGCTTAATAAATTAAGAACTTCCTGGTATGTTTACTGTACTGATAACTCCCCAAAGAATCTGGATTGTGGTGAGGAACAGAGAAAAAAGCTCATTTAGGACCTGCACTTACGAAGGGGGTAGACAGTTGTATATCAGGGAATAAACCTTCTGAGAATAAAAACAGCTGGTGCTTGTTAAGGTAATTACACAGGGGAAAGGAAAATGTACTGGGAACTCCTCAGAAGAATCTGATTTGTGGTGAGGGGAGAGACATAAAAGCTCATTTAGAAACGAAATGAACATGCTGCGTAGGTAGCTGTTTATCAGTAAAATATCTCCACTGAGATTAAGAAAAGCAGTAGCTTAATAAACTAAGTAATTCCTGGCAATGTTACTGTACTGGTAACTCCCCAAGAGAATCTGGATTGTGGTGAGGGAACAGAGAAAAAATCTCATTTAGGACCTGCACTTACGAAGGGGGGTAGGCAGCTGGATCAGGGGGAGTAAACCTTCTGAGAATAAAAACAGCTGGAGCTTGTTAAGGTAATTACACAGGGGAAAGGATAATGTACTGTGAACTCCTCAGAAGAATCTGATTTGTGGTGAGGGGAGAGAGATAAAAGCTCATTTAGGAACGACATGAACATGCTGCGTATGTGGCTGTTTAATCAGTAAATATCTCCACTGACATTAAGAAAAGCAGTAGCTTAATAACTTAAGTACCTCCTGGTATGGTTACTGTCCTGGTAACTCCCCAAAAGAATCTGGATTGTGGTGAGGGAACAGAGAAAAAAGCTCATTTAGGACCTGCACTTACGAAGGGGTTAGGCAGCTCTATATCAGGGAATAAACCTTCTGAGAATAAAAACAGCTGTGCTTGTTAAGGTAATTACACAGGGGAAAGGAAAATGTACTGGGAACAACTCAGAAGAATCTGATTTGTGGTGAGGGGAGAGACATAAAGCTCATTTAGAAACGACATGAACATGCTGCGTAGGTAGCTGTTTATCAGTAAATATCTCCACTGAGATTAAGAAAAGCAGTAGCTTAATAAACTAAGTAATTCCTGGCAATGTTACTGTACTGGTAACTCCCCAAAAGAATCTGGATTGTGGTGAGGGAACAGAGAATAAATCTCATTTAGGACCGGCACTTACGAACGGGTAGGCAGCGGATCAGGGAGTAAACCTTCTGAGAATAAAAACAGCTGGAGCTTGTTAAGGTAATTACACAGGGGAAAGGATAACGTACTGAGAACTCCTCATAAGAATCTGATTTGTGGTGAAGGGAGAGAGATAAAAGCTCATTTAGGAACGACATGAACATGCTGCGTAGGTAGCTGTTTATCAGTAAATATCTCCACTGAGATTAAGAAAAGCAGTAGCTTAATAAATTAAGTACTTCCTGGTATGGTTACTGTACTGGTAACTCCCCAAAAGAATCTGGATTGTGGTGAGGGAACAGAGAAAAAAGCTCATTTAGGACCTGCACTTACGAATGGGGTAGGCAGCTGTATATCAGGGAGTAAACCTTCTGAGAATAAAAACAGCAGGAGCTTGTTAAGGTAATTACACAGGGGAAAGGATAATGTACTGGGAACTCCTCAGAAGAATCTGATTTGTGGTGAGGGGAGAGAGATAAAAGCTCATTTAGGAACGACATGAACATGCTGCGTAGATAGCTGTTTATCAGTAAACATCTCCACTGACATTAAGAAAAGCAGTAGCTTAATAAATTAAGAACTTCCTGGTATGGTTACTGTACTGGTAACTCCCCAAAGAATCTGGATTGTAGTGAGGGAACAGAGAAAAAAGCTCATTTAGGACCTGCACTTACGAAGGGGGTAGAAGTTGTATATCAGGGAATAAACCTTCTGAGAATAAAAACTGCTGGAGCTTATAAAGGTAATTACACAGGGGAAAGGATAATGTACTGTGAATTCCTCAGAAGAATCTGATTTGTGGTGAGGGGAGAGAGATAAAAGCTCATTTAGGAGCGACATGATCATGCTGCGTAGGTAGCTGTTTATCAGTAAATATCTCCACTGAGATTAAGAAAAGCAGTAGCTTATTAAATTAAGTACTTCCTGGTATGGTTACTGTACTGGTAACTCCCCAAAAGAATCTGGATTGTGGTGAGGGAACAGAGAAAAAAGTTCATTTAGGACCTGCACTTACGAAGGGGGTAGGCAGCTGTATATCAGGGAGTAAACCTTCTGAGAATAAAAACAGCTGGAGCTGGTTAAGGTAATTACACAGGGGAAAGGATAATGTACTGGAACTCCTCAGAAGAATCTGATTTGTGGTGAGGGGAGAGAGATAAAAGCTCATTTAGGAACGAAATGAACATGCTGCGTAGGTAGCTGTTTATCAGTAAATGTCTCCAATGAGATTAATAAAAGCAGTAGCTTAATAAATTAAGTACTTCGTGGTATGGATACTGAACTGGTAACTCCCCAAAAGAATCTGGATTGTGGTGAGGGAACAGAGAAAAAAGCTCAGTTAGGAACGACATGAACATGCTGCGTCGGTAGCTGTTTATCAGTAAATATCTCCACTGAGATTAAGAAAAGAAGTAGCTTAATAAATTAAGTACTTCCTGGTTTGGTTACTGTACTGGTAACTCCCCAAAAGAATCTGGATTGTGGTGAGGGAACAGAGAAAAAAGCTCATTTAGGACCTGCACTACGAAGGGGGTAGGCAGCTGTATATCAGGGAGTAAACATTCTCAGAATAAAAACAGCTGGAGCTTGTTAAGGTAATTACACAGGGGAAAGGATAATGTACTGGGAACTCCTCAGAAGAATCTGATTTGTGATGAGGGGAGAGAGATAAAAGCTCATTTAGGAACGACATGAACATGCTGCGTAGGTAGCTGTTTATCAGTAAATATCTCCACTGAGATGAAGAAAAGCAGTAGTTTAATAAATTAAGTACTTCCTGGTATGGTTACTGTACTGGTAACTCCCCATAAGAATCTGGATTGTGGGGAGGGAACAGAGAAAAAAGCTCATTTAGGACCTGCACTTACGAAAGGGGTAGGCAGCTGAATAAATGGGAGTGAACATTCTGAGATTAAAAACAGCTGGAGCTTGTTAAGGTAATTACACAGGGGAAATGATAATGTACTGGGAACTCCTCAGAAGAATCTGATTTGTGGTGAGGGGAGAGAGATAAAAGCTCATTTAGGAACGACATGAACATGCTGCATACGTAGCTGTTTATCAGTAAATATCTCCACTGAGATTAAGAAAAGCAGTAGCTTAATAAATTAAGTACTTCCTGGTATGGATACTGTACTGGTAACTCTCCAAAAGAATCTGGATTGTGGTGAGGGAACAGAGAAAAAAGCTCAGTTAGGAACGACATGCACATGCTGCGTCGGTAGCTGTTTATCAGTAAATATCTCCACTGAGATTAAGAAAAGCAGTAGCTTAATAAATTAAGTCCTTATTGGTATGGTTATTGTACTGGTAACTCCCCAAAAGAATCTGGATTGTGGTGAGGGAATAGAGAAAAAGGCTCGTTAAGACCTGCACTTACGAAGGGGTTAGGCAGCAGTATATCAGGGAGTAAACCTTCTGAGAATAAAAACAGCTGGAGCTTGTTAAGGTAATTACACAGGGGAAAGGATAATGTACTGGGAACTCCTCAGAAGAATCTGATTTGTGGTGAGGGGAGAGAGATAAAAGCTCATTTAGGAAGGACATGAACATGCTGCGTAGGTAGCTGTTTATCAGTAAATATCTCCACTGAGATTAAGAAAAGAAGTAGCTTAATAAATTAAGTAATTCCTGGTATGGTTACTGTACTGGTAACTCCCCAAAAGAATCTGGATTGTGGTAAGGAAAAAGAGAAAAAACTCATTTAGGACCTGCACTTACCGACGGGGTAGGCACCTGTATATCAGGGAGTAAACATTCTGAGAATAAAGACAGCTGGAGCTTGTTAAGTTAATTACACAGGGGAAAGGATAATGTACTGGGAACTCCTCAGAAGAATCTGATTTGTGGTGAGGGGAGAGAGATAAAAGCTCATTTAGGAACGACATGAACATGCTGCGTAAGTAGCTGTTTATCAGTAAATATCTCCACTCAGATTAAGAAAAGCAGTAGCTTAATAAATTAAGTACTTACTGGTATGGTTACTGTATTGGAAACTCCCCAAAAGAATCTGGATTGTGGTGAGGGAACAGAGAAAAAAGCTCATTTAGGTCCTGCACTTACGAAGGGGGTAGGCAGCTGTATATCAGGGAGTAAACCTTCTTAGAATAAAAACAGTTGGAGCTTGTTAAGGTAATTACACAGGGGAAAGGATAATGTACTGGGAACTCCTCAGAAGAATCTGATTTGTGGTGAGGGGAGAGAGATAAAAGCTCATTTAGGATCGACATGAACATGCTGCGTAGGTAGCTGTTTATCAGTAAATATCTCCACTGAGATTACGAAAAGCAGCAGCTTAATAAATTAAGTGCTTCCTGGTATGGTTACTGTACTGGTAACTCCCAAAAAGAATCTGGATTGTGGTGAGGGAACAGAGAAAAAAGCTCATTTAGGACCTGCACTTACGAAGGGTTAGGCAGCTGTATATCAGGGAGTAAACCTTCTGAGAATAAAAACAGCTGGAGCTTGTTAAGGTAATTACACAGGGGAAAGGATAATGTACTGGGAAGTCCTCAGAAGAATCTGATTTGTGGTGAGGGGAGAGAGATAAAAGCTCATTTAGGAACGTCATGAACATTCTGCGTAGGTAGCTGTTTATCAGTAAATATCTCCACTGACATTAAGAAAAGCAGTAGCTTAATAAATTAAGTACTTCCTGGATGGTTACTGAACTGGTAACTCCCCAAAAGAATCTGGATTGTGGTGAGGGAACAGAGAAAAAAGCTCATTTAGGACCTGCACTTACGAAGGGGGTAGGCAGCTGTATACTAGGGAGTAAACCTTCTGAGAATAAAAAACAGCTGGAGCTTGTTAAGGTAATTACACAGGGGAAAGGATAATTTACTGGGAACTCCTCAGAAGAATCTGATTTGTGGTGAGGGGAGAGAGATAAAAGCTCATTTAGGAACGACATGTACATGCTGCGTAGGTAGCTGTTTATCAGTAAATATCTCCACTGAGATTAAGAAAAGCAGTAGCTTAATAAATTAAGTACTTCCTGGTATGGTTATTGTACTGGTAACTCCCCAAAAGAATCTGGATTGTGGTGAGGGAATAGAGAAAAAGGCTCGTTAAGACCTGCACTTACGAAGGGGGTAGGCAGCAGTATATCAGGGAGTAAACCTTCTGAGAATAAAAACAGCTGGAGCTTGTTAAGGTAATTACACAGGGGAAAGGATAATGTACTGGGAACTCCTCAGAAGAATCTGATTTGTGGTGAGGGGAGAGAGATAAAAGCTCATTTAGGAACGACATGAAAATGCTGCATAGGTAGCTGTTTATCAGTAAATATCTCCACTGACATTAAGAAAAGCAGTAGCTTAATAAATTTACTACTTCCTGGTATGGTTACTGTACTGGTAACTCCCCAAAAGAATCTGCATTGTGGTGAGGAAAAA
This sequence comes from Perognathus longimembris pacificus, assembly GCF_023159225.1. NCBI lineage: Eukaryota > Metazoa > Chordata > Mammalia > Rodentia > Heteromyidae > Perognathus > Perognathus longimembris. Next base: position 55,778 of record NW_025961742.1, on the reverse strand, counting down.
GAGAAAAAACTCATTTAGGACCTGCACTTACCGACGGTTTAGGCACCTGTATATCAGGGAGTAAACCTTCTGAGAATAAAGACAGCTGGAGCTTGTTAAGTTAATTACACAGGGGAAAGGATAATGTACTGGGAACTCCTCAGAAGAATCTGATTTGTGGTGAGGGGAGAGAGATAAAAGCTCATTAAGAACGACATGAACATGCTGCGTAGGTAGCTGTTTATCAGTAAATATCTCCACTCAGATTAAGAAAAGCAGTAGCTTAATAAATTAAGTACTTACTGGTATGGTTACTGTATTGGAAACGCCCCAAAAGAATCTGGATTGTGGTGAGGGAACAGAGAAAAAAGCTCATTTAGGTCCTGCACTTACGAAGGGGGTAGGCAGCTGTATATCAGGGAGTAAACCTTCTTAGAATAAAAACAGTTGGAGCTTGTTAAGGTAATTACACAGGGGAAAGGATAATGTACTGGGAACTCCTCAGAAGAATCTGATTTGTGGTGAGGGGAGAGAGATAAAAGCTCATTTAGGATCGACATGAACATGCTGCGTAGGTAGCTGTTTATCAGTAAATATCTCCACTGAGATTACGAAAAGCAGCAGCTTAATAAATTAAGTGCTTCCTGGTATGGTTACTGTACTGGTAACTCCCAAAAAGAATCTGGATTGTGGTGAGGGAACAGAGAAAAAAGCTCATTTAGGACCTGCACTTACGAAGGGGTTAGGCAGCTGTATATCAGGGAGTAAACCTTCTGAGAATAAAAACAGCTGGAGCTTGTTAAGGTAATTACACAGGGGAAAGGATAATGTACTGGGAAGTCCCCAGAAGAATCTGATTTGTGGTGAGGGGAGAGAGATAAAAGTTCATTTATGAAAGACATGAACATGCTGCGTAGGTAGCTGTTTATCAGTAAATATCTCCATTGAGATTAAGAAAAGCAGTAGCTTAATAAATTAAGTACTTCGTGGTATGGTTACTGTACTGGTAACTCCCCAAAAGAATCTGGATTATGGTGAGGGAACAGAGAAAAAAGCTCATTTAGGACCTGCACTTACGAAGGGTTAGGCAGCTGTATATCAGGGAGTAAACCTTCTGAGAATAAAAACAGCTGGAGCTTGTTAAGGTAATTACACAGGGGAAAGGAAAATGTACTGGGAACTCCTCAGAAGAATCTGATTTGTGGTGAGGGGAGAGAGATAAAAGCTCATTTAGGAACGTCATGAACATGCTGCGTAGGTAGCTGTTTATCAGTAAATATCTCCACTGAGATTAAGAGAAGTAGTAGCTTAATAAATTAAGTACTTCCTGGTATGGTTACTGTACTGGTAACTCCCCAAAAGAATCTGGATTGTGGTGAGGGAACAGAGAAAAAAGCTCATTTAGGACCTGCACTTACGAAGGGGGTAGGCAGCTGTATATCAGGGAGTAAACCTTCTGAGAATAAAAAGAGCTGAAGCTTGTTAAGGTAATTACACAGGGGAAAGGATAATGTACTGGGAACTCCTCAGAAGAATCTGATTTGTGGTGAGGGGAGAGAGATAAAAGCACATTTAGGAACGACATGAACATATTGCATACGTAGCTGTTTATCAGTAAATATCTTAACTGAGATTAAGAAAAGCAGTAGCTTCATAAATTAAGTACTTCCTGGTATGGTTACTGTACCGGTAACTCCCCAAAAGAATCTGGATTGTGGTGAGGGAACAGAGAAAAAAGGTCATTTAGGAACTGCACTTACGAAGGGGGTAGGCAGCTGTATATCAGGGAGTAAACCTTCTGAGAATAAAAACAGCTGGATCTTGTTAAGGTAATTACACAGGGGAAAGGATAATGTACTGGGCACTCCTCAGAAGAATCTGATTTGTGGTGAGGGGAGAGAGATAAAATCTCATTTAGGAACGAGATGACCATGCTGCGTACGTAGCTGTTTATCAGTAAATATCTCCACAGAGATTAAGAAAAGCAGTAGCTTAATAAATTAAGTACTTCCTGGTATGGTTACTGTACTGGTAACTCCCCAAAAGAATCTGGATAGTGGTGAGGGAACAGAGAAAAAAGATCATGTAGGAACTGCATTTATGAAGGGGGTAGGCAGCTGAATATCAGGGAGTATCCCTTCTGAGAATAAAAAAAGCTGGAGCATGTTAAGGTAATTACACAGGGGAAAGGATAATGTACTGTGAACTCCTCAGAAGAATCTGATTTGTTTTGAGGGGAGAGAGATAAAAGCTCATTTATGAACGACATGAACATGCTGCATACGTAGTTGTTTATCAGTAAATATCTCCACTGAGATTAAGAAAAGCAGAAGCTTAATAAATTAAGTTCTTCCTGCTATGGATACTTTACTGATAACTCCCCAAAAGAATCTGGATTGTGGTGAGGGAACAGAGAAAAAAGCTCATTTAGGACCTGCACTTACAAAGGGGGTAGGCACCTGTATATCAGGGAGTATCCCTTCTGAGAATAAAAACAGCTGGAGCATGTTAAGGTAATTACACAGGGGAAAGGATAATGTACTGGGAACTCCTCAGAAGAATCTGATTTGTGGTGAGGGGAAAGAGATAAAAGATGATTTAGGAACGACATGAACATGCTGCTTAGGTAGCTGTTTATCAGTAAATATCTCCACTGAGATTAAGAAAAGCAGTAGCTTAAAAAATTAAGTACTTCCTGGTATGGTTACTCTACTGGTAACTCCCCAAAAGAATCTGGATTGTGGTGAGGGAACAGAGAAAAAATGTCATTTAGGACCTGCACTTACGAAGGGGGTAGGCAGCTGTATATCAGGGAGTATCCCTTCTGAGAATAAAAACATCTGGAGCTTGTTAAGGTAATTACTCAGGGGAAAGGTAATGTACTGGGAACTCCTCAGAAGAAACTGATTTGTGGTGAGGGGAGACAGATAAAAGCTCATTTAGGAACGACATGAACATGATGCGTAGGTAGCTGTTTATCAGTAAATATCTCCACTGAGATTAAGAAAAGCAGTAGCTTAATAAATTAAGTACTTTCTGGTATGGGTACTGTACTGGTAACTCCCCAAAAGAATCTGGATTGTGGTGAGGGAACAGAGAAAAAAGCTCATTTAGGACCTGCACTTACGAAGGGGGTAGGCAGCTGTATATCAGGGAGTAAACCTTCTGAGAATAGAAACAGCTGGAGCTTGTTAAGGTAATTACACAGGGAAAGGATAATGTACTGGGAACTCCTCAGAAGAATCTGATTTTTGGTGAGGGGAGAGAGATAAAAGCTCATTTAGGAACGACATGAACATGCTGCGTAGGTAGCTGTTTATCAGTAAATATCTCCACAGAGATTAAGAAAAGCAGTAGCTTAATAAATTAAGTACTTCCTGGTATGGTTACTGTACTGGTAACTCCCCAAAAGAATCTGGATTTTGGTGAGGGAACAGAGAAAAAAGCTCATTTAGGACCTGCACTTACAAAGGGGATAGGCAGCTGTATATCAGGGAGTAAACCTTCTGAGAATAAAAACAGCTGGAGCTTGTTAAGGTAATTACACAGGGTAAAGGATAATGTACTGGAAACTCCTCAGAAGAATCTGATTTGTGGTGAGGGGAGAGAGATAAAAGCTCATTTAGGAACGACATCAACATGCTGCTTAGGTAGCTGTTTATCAGTAAATATCTCCACTGAGATTAAGAAAAGCAGGAGATTAATAAATTAAGTACTTGCTGCTATGGATACTTTACTGATAACTCCCCAAAAGAATCTGGATTGTGGTGAGGGAACAGAGAAAAAAGCTCATTTAGGACCTGCACTTTCGAAGGGGGTAGGCAGCTGTATATCAGGGAGTAAACCTTCTGAGAATAAAAACAGCTAGGGCTTGTTAAGGTAATTACACAGCGGAAAGTATAATGTACTGGGAACTCCTCAGAAGAATCTGATTTGTGGTGAGGGGAGAGAGATAAAACCTCATTTAGGAACGACATGAACATGATGCGTAGGTAGCTGTTTATCAGTAAATATCTCCACTGAGATTAAGAAAAGCAGTAGCTTAATAAATTAAGTACTTCCTAGTATGGGTACTGTACTGGTAACTCCCCAAAAGAATCTGGATTGTGGTGAGGGAACAGAGATAAATGCTCATTAAGGACCTGCACTTACGAAGGGGGTAGGCAGCTGTATATCAGGGAGTAAACCTTCTGAGAATAAAAACAGCTGGAGCTTGTTAAGGTAATTACACAGGGGAAAGGACAATGTACTGGGAACTCCTCAAAAGAATCTGATTTGTGGTGAGGGGAAAGAGATAAAAGCTGATTTATGAATGACATAAACATGCTGCGTAGGTAGCTGTTTATCAGTAAATATCTCCACTGAGATTAAGAAAAGCAGTAGCTTAATAAATTTTGTACTTCATGGTATGGTTACTGTACTGGTAACTCCCCAAAAGAATCTGGATTGTGGTGAGGGAACAGAGAAAAAAGCTCATTTAGGACCTGCACTTACGAAGGGGGTAGGCAGCGGTATATCAGGGAGTATCCCATCTGAGAATAAAAACAGCTGGAGCTTGTTAAGGTAATTACACAGGGGAAAGGACAATGTACTGGGAACTCCTCAAAAGAATCTGATTTGTGGTGAGGGGAAAGAGATAAAAGCTGATTTATGAACGACATAAACATGCTGCGTAGGTAGCTGTTTATCAGTAAATATCTCCACTGAGATTAAGAAAAGCAGTAGCTTAATAAATTTTGTACTTCATGGTATGGTTACTGTACTGGTAACTCCCCAAAAGAATCTGGATTGTGGTGAGGGAACAGAGAAAAAAGCTCATTTAGGACCTGCACTTACGAAGGGGATAGGCAGCTGTATATCAGGGAGTAAAGCTTCTGAGAATAAAAACAGCTGAAGCTTGTTAAGGTAATTACACAGGGGAAAGGATAATGTACTGGGAAGTCCTCAGAAGTATCTGATTTGTGGTGAGGGGAGAGAGATAAAAGCTCATTTAGGAACGACATGAACATGCTGCGTAGGTAGCTGCTTATCAGTAAATATCTCCACTGAGATTAAGAAAAGCAGTGGCTTAATAAATTAAGTACTTCCTGGTATGGTTACGGTACTGGTAACTCCCCAAAAGAATCTGGATTGTGGTGAGGGAACAGAGAAAAAAGCTCATTTAGGACCTGCACTTACGAAGGGGGTAGACAGCTGTATATCAGGGAGTAAACCTTCTGAGAATAAAAACAGCTGGATCTCGTTAAGGTAATTACACAGGGGAAAGGATAATGTACTGGGAACTCCTCAGAAGAATCTGATTTGTGGTGAGGGGAGAGAGATAAAAGCTCATTTAGGAACGACATGAACATGCTGCGTAGGTAGCTGTTTATCAGTAAATATCTCCACTGAGATTAAGAAAAGCAGTAGCTTAATAAATTAAGTACTTCCTGGTTGGGATACGGTACTGGTAACTCCCCAAAAGAATATGGATTGTGGTGAGGGAACAGAGAAAAAAGCTCATTTAGGACCTGCACTTACGAAGGTGGTAGGCAGCTGTATATCAGGGAGTAAACCTTTTGAGAATAAAAACAGCTGGAGCTTGTTAAGGTAATTACACAGGGGAAAGTATAATGTACTGGAAACTCCTCAGAAGAATCTGATTTGTGGTGAGGGGAGAGAGATAAAAGCTCATTTAGGAACGACATGAACATGCTGCGTAGGTAGCTGTTTATCAGTAAATATCTCCACTGAGATTAAGAAAAGCAGTAGATTAATAAATAAAGTACTTCCTGGTATGGTTACTGTACTGGTAACTCCCCAAAAGAATCTGGATTGTGGTGAGGGAACAGAGAAAAAAGCTCATTTAGGACCTGCACTTACGAAGGGGGTAGGCAGCTGTATATCAGGGAGTATCCCTTCTGAGAATAAAAACAGCTGGAGCATGTTAAGGTAATTACACAGGGGAAAGGATAATGTACTGGAAACTCCTCAGAAGAATCTGATTTGTGGTGAGGGGAGAGAGATAAAAGCTCATTTAAGAACGACATCATCATGCTGCGTAGGTAGCTGTTTATCAGTAAATATCTCCACTGAGATTAAGAAAAGCAGTAGCTTAATAAATTAAGTACTTCCTGGTATGGTTACTGTACTGGTAACTCCCCAAAAGAATCTGGATGGTGGTGAGGGAACAGAGAAAAAAGCTCATTTAGGACCTGCACTTACGAAGGGGGTAGGCAGCTGTATATCAGGGAGTAAACTTTCTGAGAATAAAATCAGCTGGAGCTCGTTAAGGTAATTACACAGGAAAAGGATAATGTACTGGGAACACCGCAGAAGAATCTGATTTGTGGTGAGAGGAGAGAGATAAAAATCATTTAAGAACGACATGAACATGCTGCGCTGGTAGCTGTTTATCAGTAAATATCTCCACTGAGATTAAGAAAAGCAGTAGCTTAATAAATTAAGTACTTCCTGGTATGGTTACTGTACTGGTAACTCCCCAAAAGAATCTGGATTGTGGTGAGGGAACAGAGAAAAAAGCTCATTTAGGACCTGCACTTACGAAGGGGGTAGGCAGTTTTCTATCACGGAGTAAACCTTCTGAGAATAAAAACAGCAGGAGCTTGTTAAGGTAATTACACAGGGGAAAGAATAATGTACTGGGAACTCCTCAGAAAAATGTGATTTGTGGTGAGGGGAGAGAGATAAAAGCTCATTTAGGAACGACATGAACATGCTGCATAGGTAGCTGTTTATCAGTAAATATCTCCACTGAGATTAAGAAAAGCAGTAGCTTAATAAATTAAGTACTTCCTGGTATGGTTACTGTACTGGTAACTCCCCAATAGAATCTGGATTGTGGTGAGGGAACAGAGAAAAAAGCTCATTTAGGACCTGCACTTACGAAGGGGGTAGGCACCTGTAAATCAGGGAGTAAACCACCTTCTGAGAATAAAAACAGCTGGAGCTTGTTAAGGTAATTACACAGGGGAAAGGATAATGTACTGGGAACACCTCAGAAGAATCTGATTTGTGGTGAGAGGAGAGAGATAAAAATCATTTAAGAACGATATGAACATGCTGCGCTGGTAGCTGTTTATCAGTAAATATCTCCACTGAGATTAAGAAAAGCAGTAGCTTAATAAATTAAGTACTTCCTGGTATGGTTACTGTACTGGTAACTCCCCAAAAGAATCTGGATTGTGGTGAGGGAACAGAGAAAATAGCTCATTTAGGACCTGCACTTACGAAGGGGGTAGGCAGCTGTATATCAGGGAGTAAACCTTCTGAGAATAAAAACAGCTGGAGCTTGTTAAGGTAATGACAAAGGGGAAAGGATAATGTACTGGGAACTCCTCAGAAGAATCTGATTTGTGGTGAGGGGAGAGAGATAAAAGCTCATTTAGGAACGACATGAAAATGCTGCATAAATAACTGTTTATCAGTAAATATCTCCACTGAGATTAAGAAAAGCAGTAGCTTAATAAATTAAGTACTTCCTGGTATGGTTACTGTACTGGTAACTCCCCAAAAGAATCTGGATGGTGGTGAGGGAACAGAGAAAAAAGCTCATTTAGGACCTGCACTTACGAAGGGGGTAGGCAGCTGTATATCAGGGAGTAAATCTTCTGAGAATAAAAACAGCTGGAGCTTGTTAAGGTAATTACACAGGGGAAAGGATAATGTACTGGGAACTCCTCAGAAGAATCTGATTTGTGGTGAGGGGAGAGAGATAAAAGCTCATTTAGGAACGACATGAACATGCTGCGTAGGTAGCTGTTTATCAGTAAATATCTCCACTGAGATTAAGAAAAGCAGTAGCTTAATAAATTAAGTACTTCCTGGTATGGTTACTGTACTGGTAACCCCCCAAAAGAATCTGGATTGTGGTGAGGGCACAGAGAAAAAAGCTCATTTTGGACCTGCACTTACGAAGGGGTAGGCCGCTGTATATCAGGGAGTAAACCTTCTGAGAAAAAATACAGCTGGAGCTTGTTAAGGTAATTACACAGGGGAAAGGATAATATACTGGGAACTCCTCAGAAGAATCTGATTTGTGGTGAGGGGAGAGAGATAAAAGCTCATTTAGGAACAACATGAACATGCTGCGTAGGTAGCTGTTTATCAGTAAATATCTCCACTGAGATTAAGAAAAGCAGTAGCTTAATAAATTAAGTACTTCCTGGTATGGTTACTGTACTGGTAACTCCCCAAAAGAATCTGGATTGTGGTGAGGGAACAGAGAAAAAAGCTCAGTTAGGAACGACATGAACATGCTGCGTCCCTAGCTGTTTATCAGTAAATATCTCCACTGAGATGAAGAAAAGCAGTAGTTTAATAAATTAAGTACTTCCTGGTATGGTTACTGTACTGGTAACTCCCCAAAATAATCTGGATTGTGGTGAGGGAACAGACAAAAAAGCTCATTATGAACTGCACTTACGAAGGGGGTAGGCAGCTGTATATCAGGGAGTAAAACTTCTATGAATAAAAACAGCTGGAGCTTGTTAAGGTAATTACACAGGGGAAAGGATAATATACTGGGAACTCCTCAGAAGAATCTGAGTTGTGGTGAGGGGAGAGAGATAAAAGCTCATTTAGGAACGACATGAACATGCTGCGTAGGTAGCTGTTTATCAGTAAATATCTCCACTGAGATTAAGAAAAGCAGTAGCTTAATAAATTAAGTACTTCCTGGTATGGTTACTCTACTGGTAACTCCCCAAAAGAATCTGGATTGTGGTGAGGGAACGGGGAAAAAAGCTCATTTAGGACCTGCCCTTACGAATTGAGTAGGCAGCTTTATATCAGGGAGTATCCCTTCTGGGAATAAAAACAGCTGGAGCTTTTTAAGGTAATTACACAGGAGAATGGAAAATGTACTGGGAACTCCTCAGAGGAATCTGATTTGTGGTGAGGGGAGAGAGATAAAAGCTCATTTAGGAACGACATGAACATGCTGCGTAGGTAGCTGTTTATCAGTAAATATCTCCACTGAGATTAAGAAAAGCAGTAGCTTAATAAATTAAGTACTTCCTGGTATGGTTACTGTACTGGTAACCCCCCAAAAGAATCTGGATTGTGGTGAGGGCACAGAGAAAAAAGCTCATTTTGGACCTGCACTTACGAAGGGGTAGGCCGCTGTATATCAGGGAGTAAACCTTCTGAGAAAAAATACAGCTGGAGCTTGTTAAGGTAATTACACAGGGGAAAGGATAATATACTGGGAACTCCTCAGAAGAATCTGATTTGTGGTGAGGGGAGAGAGATAAAAGCTCATTTAGGAACGACATGAACATGCTGCGTAGGTAGCTGTTTATCAGTAAATATCTCCACTGAGATTAAGAAAAGCAGTAGCTTAATAAATTAAGTACTTCCTGGTATGGTTACTGTACTGGTAACTCCCCAAAAGAATCTGGATTGTGGTGAGGGAACAGAGAAAAAAGCTCATTTAGGACCTGCACTTACGAAGGGGGTAGGCAGCTGTATATCAGGGAGTAAACCTTCTGAGAATAAAAACAGCGGGAGCTTGTTAAGGTAATTACACAGGGGAAAGGATAATGTACTGGGAACTCCTCAGAAGAATCTGATTTGTGATGAGGGGAGAGAGATAAAAGCTCATTTAGGAACGACATGAACATGCTGTGTAGATAGCTGTTTATCAGTAAATATCTCCACTGAGATGAAGAAAAGCAGTAGTTTAATAAATTAAGTACTTCCTGGTATGGTTACTGTACTGGTAACTCCCCAAAAGAATCTGGATTGTGGTGAGGGAACAGACAAAAAAGCTCATTATGAACTGCACTTACGAAGGGGGTAGGCAGCTGTATATCAGGGAGTAAAACTTCTATGAATAAAAACAGCTGGAGCTTGTTAAGGTAATTACACAGGGGAAAGGATAATATACTGGGAACTCCTCAGAAGAATCTGAGTTGTGGTGAGGGGAGAGAGATAAAAGCTCATTTAGGAACGACATGAACATGCTGCGTAGGTAGCTGTTTATCAGTAAATATCTCCACTGAGATTAAGAAAAGCAGTAGCTTAATAAATTAAGTACTTCCTGGTATGGTTACTCTACTGGTAACTCCCCAAAAGAATCTGGATTGTGGTGAGGGAACGGGGAAAAAAGCTCATTTAGGACCTGCCCTTACGAATTGAGTAGGCAGCTTTATATCAGGGAGTATCCCTTCTGGGAATAAAAACAGCTGGAGCTTTTTAAGGTAATTACACAGGAGAATGGAAAATGTACTGGGAACTCCTCAGAGGAATCTGATTTGTGGTGAGGGGAGAGAGATAAAAGCTCATTTAGGAACGACATGAACATGCTGCGTAGGTAGCTGTTTATCAGTAAATATCTCCACTGAGATTAAGAAAAGCAGTAGCTTAATAAATTAAGTACTTCCTGGTATGGTTACTGTACTGGTAACTCCCCAAAAGAATCTGGATTGTGGTGAGGGAACAGAGAAAAAAGCTCAGTTAGGAACGACATGAACATGCTGCGTCCCTAGCTGTTTATCAGTAAATATCTCCACTGAGATTAAGAAAAGAAGTAGCTTAATAAATTAAGTACTTCCTGGTTTGGTTACTGTACTGGTAACTCCCCAAAAGAATCTGGATTGTGGTGAGGGAACAGAGAAAAAAGCTCATTTAGGACCTGCACTTACGAAGGGGGTAGGCAGCTGTATATCAGGGAGTAAACCTTCTGAGAATAAAAACAGCGGGAGCTTGTTAAGGTAATTACACAGGGGAAAGGATAATGTACTGGGAACTCCTCAGAAGAATCTGATTTGTGATGAGGGGAGAGAGATAAAAGCTCATTTAGGAACGACATGAACATGCTGCGTAGGTAGCTGTTTATCAGTAAATATCTCCACTGAGATGAAGAAAAGCAGTAGTTTAATAAATTAAGTACTTCCTGGTATGGTTACTGTACTGGTAACTCCCCATAAGAATCTGGATTGTGGTGAGGGAACAGAGAAAAAAGCTCATTTAGGACCTGCACTTACGAAGGGGGTAGGCAGCTGAATAAATGGGAGTGAACATTCTGAGATTAAAAACAGCTGGAGCTTGTTAAGGTAATTACACAGGGGAAATGATAATGTACTGGGAACTCCTCAGAAGAATCTGATTTGTGGTGAGGGGAGAGAGATAAAAGCTCATTTAGGAACGACATGAACATGCTGCATACGTAGCTGTTTATCAGTAAATATCTCCACTGAGATTAAGAAAAGCAGTAGCTTAATAAATTAAGTACTTCCTGGTATGGATACTGTACTGGTAACTCTCCAAAAGAATCTGGATTGTGGTGAGGGAACAGAGAAAAAAGCTCAGTTAGGAACGACATGAACATGCTGTGTCGGTAGCTGTTTATCAGTAAATATCTCCACTGAGATTAAGAAAAGAAGTAGGTTAATAAATTAAGTACTTCCTGGTTTGGTTACTGTACTGGTAACTCCCCAAAAGAATCTGGATTGTGTTGAGGGAACAGAGAAAAAAGCTCATTTAGGACCTGCTCTTACGAAGGGGGTAGGCAGCTGTATATCAGGGAGTAAACCTTCTTAGAATAAAAACAGCTGGAGCTTGTTAAGGTAATTACACAGGGGAAAGGATAATGTACTGGGAACTCCTCAGAAGAATCTGATTTGTGGTGAGGGGAGAGAGATAAAAGCTCATTTAGGAACGTCATGAACATGCTGCGTAGGTAGCTGTTTATCAGTAAATATCTCCACTGAGATTAAGAAAAGCAGTAGCTTAATAAATTAAGTACTTCCTGGGATGGTTACTGAACTGGTAACTCCCCAAAAGAATCTGGATTGTGGTGAGGGAACAGAGAAAAAAGCTCATTTAAGACCTGCACTTACGAAGGGGGTAGGCAGCTGTATACTAGGGAGTAAACTTTCTGAGAATAAAAACAGCTGGAGCTTCTTAAGGTAATTACACAGGGGAAAGGATAATTTACTGGGAACTCCTCAGAAGAATCTGATTTGTGGTGAGGGGAGAGAGATAAAAGCTCATTTAGGAACGACATGTACATGCTGCGTAGGTAGCTGTTTATCAGTAAATATCTCCACTGAGATTAAGAAAAGCAGTAGCTTAATAAATTAAGTACTTCCTGGTATGGTTATTGTACTGGTAACTCCCCAAAAGAATCTGGGTTGTGGTGAGGGAATAGAGAAAAAGGCTCGTTAAGACCTGCACTTGCGAAGGGGGTAGGCAGCAGTATATCAGGGAGTAAACCTTCTGAGAATAAAAACAGCTGGAGCTTGTTAAGGTAATGACACAGGGGAAAGGATAATGTACTGGGAACTCCTCAGAAGAATCTGATTTGTGGTGAGGAGAGAGAGATAAAAGCTCATTTAGGAACGACATGAAAATGCTGCATAGGTAGCTGTTTATCAGTAAATATCTCCACTGACATTAAGAAAAGCAGTAGCTTAATAAATTAAGTACTTCCTGGTATGGTTACTGTACTGGTAACTCCCCAAAAGAATCTGGATTGTGGTGAGGGAACAGAGAAAAAAGCTCATTTAGGACCTGCACTTATGAAGGGGGTAGGCAGCTGTATATCAGGGAGTAAACCTTCTGAGAATAAAAACAGCTTGAGCTTGTTAAGGTAATTACACAGGGGAAAGGATAATGTACTGGGAACTCCTCAGAAGAATCTGATTTGTGGTGAGGGGAGAGAGATAAAAGCTCATTTAGGAACGACATGAACATGCTGCGTAGGTAGCTGTTTATCAGTAAATATCTCCACTGAGATTAAGAAAAGAAGTAGCTTAATAAATTAAGTAATTCCTGGTATGGTTACTGTACTGGTAACTCCCCAAAAGAATCTGGATTGTGGTGAGGAAAAAGAGAAAAAACTCATTTAGGACCTGCACTTACCGACGGGGTAGGCACCTGTATATCAGGGAGTAAACCTTCTGAGAATAAAGACAGCTGGAGCTTGTTAAGTTAATTACACAGGGGAAAGGATAATGTACTGGGAAATCCTAAGAAGAATCTGATTTGTGGTGAGGGGAGAGAGATAAAAGCTCATTTAGGAACGACATGAACATGCTGCGTAAGTAGCTGTTTATCAGTAAATATCTCCACTCAGATTAAGAAAAGCAGTAGCTTAATAAATTAAGTACTTACTGGTATGGTTACTGTATTGGAAACTCCCCAAAAGAATCTGGATTGTGGTGAGGGAACAGAGAAAAAAGCTCATTTAGGTCCTGCACTTACGAAGGGGGTAGGCAGCTGTATATCAGGGAGTAAACCTTCTTAGAATAAAAACAGTTGGAGCTTGTTAAGGTAATTACACAGGGGAAAGGATAATGTACTGGGAACTCCTCAGAAGAATCTGATTTGTGGTGAGGGGAGAGAGATAAAAGCTCATTTAGGTTCGACATGAACATGCTGCGTAGGTAGCTGTTTATCAGTAAATATCTCCACTGAGATTACGAAAAGCAGCAGCTTAATAAATTAAGTGCTTCCTGGTATGGTTACTGTACTGGTAACTCCCAAAAAGAATCTGGATTGTGGTGAGGGAACAGAGAAAAAAGCTCATTTAGGACCTGCACTTACGAAGGGGGTAGGCAGCTGTATATCAGGGAGTATCCCATCTGAGAATAAAAACAGCTGGAGCATATTAAGGTAATTACACAGGGGAAAGGATAATATACTGGAAACTCCTCAGAAGAATCTGATTTGTGGTGAGGGGAGAGAGATCAAAGCTCATTTAAGAACGACATGTACATGCTGCGTAGGTAGCTGTTTATCAGTAAATATCTCCACTGAGATTAAGAAAAGCAGTAGCTTAATAAATTAAGTACTTCCTGGTATGGTTACTGTACTGGTAACTCCCCAAAAGAATCTGGATGGTGGTGAGGGAACAGAGAAAAAAGCTCATTTAGGACCTGCACTTACGAAGGGGGTAGGCAGCTGTATATCAGGGAGTAAAGCTTCTGAGAATAAAAACAGCTGAAGCTTGTTAAGGTAATTACACAGGGGAAAGGATAATGTACTAGGAACTCCTCAGAAGAATCTGATTTGTGGTGAGGGGAGAGAGATAAAAGCTCATTTAGGAACGACATGAACATGCTGCGTAGGTAGCTGTTTATCAGTAAATATCTCCACTGAGATTAAGAAAAGCAGTAGCTTAATAAATTAAGTACTTCCTGGTATGGTTACTGTACTGGTAACTCCCCAAAAGAATCTGGATAGTGGTGAGGGAACAGAGAAAAAAGCTCATGTAGGAACTGCACTTACGAAGGGGGTAGGCAGCTGTATATCAGTTAGTATCCCTTCTGAGAATAAAAACAGCTGGAGCATGTTAAGGTAATTACACAGGGGAAAGGATAATGTACTGGGAACTCCTCAGAAGAATCTGATTGGTTTTGAGGGGAGAGAGATAAAAGCTCATTTATGAACGACATGAACATGCTGCATACGTAGTTGTTTATCAGTAAATATCTCCCCTGAGATTAAGAAAAGCAGAAGCTTAATAAATTAAGTACTTCCTGCTATGGATACTTTACTGATAACTCCCCAAAAGAATCTGGATTGTGGTGAGGGAACAGAGAAAAAAGCTCATTTAGGACCTGCACTTACAAAGGGGGTAGGCAGCTGTATATCAGGGAGTATCCCTTCTGAGAATAAAAACAGCTGGAGCATGTTAAGGTAATTACACAGGGGAAAGGATAATGTACTGGGAAATCCTCAGAAGAATCTGATTTGTGGTGAGGGGAAAGAGATAAAAGATGATTTAGGAACGACATGAACATGCTGCTTAGGTAGCTGTTTATCAGTAAATATCTCCACTGAGATTAAGAAAAGAAGTAGCTTAAAAAATTAAGTACTTCCTGGTATGGTTACTCTACTGGTAACTCCCCAAAAGAATCTGGATTGTGGTGAGGGAACAGAGAAAAAATGTCATTTAGGACCTGCACTTACGAAGGGGTAGGCAGCTGTATATCAGGGAGTATCCCTTCTGAGAATAAAAACAGCTGGAGCTTGTTAAGGTAATTACTCAGGGGAAAGGATAATGTACTGGGAACTCCTCAGAAGAATCTGATTTGTGGTGAGGGGAGACAGATAAAAGCTCATTTAGGAACGACATGAACATGCTGCGTAGGTAGCTGTTTATCAGTAAATATCTCCACTGAGATTAAGAAAAGCAGTAGCTTAATAAATTAAGTACTTCCTGGTATGGGTACTGTACTGGTAACTCCCCAAAAGAATCTGGATTGTGGTGAGGGAACAGAGAAAAAAGCTCATTTAGGACCTGCACATACGAAGGGGGTAGGCAGCTGTATATCAGGGAGTAAACCTTCTGAGAATAGAAACAGCTGGAGCTTGTTAAGGTAATTACACAGGGAAAGGATAATGTACTGGGAACTCCTCAGAAGAATCTGATTTTTGGTGAGGGGAGAGAGATAAAAGCTCATTTAGGAACGACATGAACATGCTGCGTAGGTAGCTGTTTATCAGTAAATATCTCCACTGAGATTAAGAAAAGCAGTAGCTTAATAAATTAAGTACTTCCTGGTATGGTTACTGTACTGGTAACTCCCCAAAAGAATCTGGATTGTGGTGAGGGAACAGAGAAAAAAGCTCATTTAGGACCTGCACTTACAAAGGGGATAGGTAGCTGTATATCAGGGAGTAAACCTTCTGAGAATAAAAACAGCTGGAGCTTGTTAAGGTAATTACACAGGGGAAAGGATAATGTACTGGAAACTCCTCAGAAGAATCTGATTTGTGGTGAGGGGAGAGAGATAAAAGCTCATTTAGGAACGACATCAACATGCTGCTTAGGTAGCTGTTTATCAGTAAATATCTCCAATGAGATTAAGAAAAGCAGGAGATTAATAAATTAAGTACTTGCTGCTATGGATACTTTACTGATAACTCTCCAAAAGAATCTGGATTGTGGTGAGGGAACAGAGAAAAATCTCATTTAGGACCTGCACTTTCGAAGGGGGTAGGCAGCTGTATATCAGGGAGTAAACCTTCTGAGAATAAAAACAGCTAGGGCTTGTTAAGGTAATTACAGAGCGGAAAGTATAATGTACTGGGAACTCCTCGGAAGAATCTGTTTTGTGGTGAGGGGAGAGAGATAAAACCTCATTTAGGAACGACATGAACATGATGCGTAGGTAGCTGTTTATCAGTAAATATCTCCACTGAGATTAAGAAAAGCAGTAGCTTAATAAATTAAGAACTTCCTAGTATGGGTACTGTACTGGTAACTCCCCAAAAGAATCTGGATTGTGGTGAGGGAACAGAGATAAATGCTCATTAAGGACCTACACTTACGAAGGGGGTAGGCAGCTGTATATCAGGGAATAAACCTTCTGAGAATAAAAACAGCTGGAGCTTGTTAAGGTAATTACACAGGGGAAAGGACAATGTACTGGGAACTCCTCAAAAGAATCTGATTTGTGGTGAGGGGAAAGAGATAAAAGCTGATTTATGAACGACATAAACATGCTGCGTAGGTAGCTGTTTATCAGTAAATATCTCCACTGAGATTAAGAAAAGCAGTAGCTTAATAAATTTTGTACTTCATGGTATGGTTACTGTACTGGTAACTCCCCAAAAGAATCTGGATTGTGGTGAGGGAACAGAGAAAAAAGCTCATTTAGGACCTGCATTTACGAAGGGGGTAGGCAGCTGTATATCAGGGAGTATCCCATCTGAGAATAAAAACAGCTGGAGCATATTAAGGTAATTACACAGGGGAAAGGATAATATACTGGAAACTCCTCAGAAGAATCTGATTTGTGGTGAGGGGAGAGAGATAAAAGCTCATTTAAGAACGACATGTACATGCTGCGTAGGTAGCTGTTTATCAGTAAATATCTCCACTGAGATTAAGAAAAGCAGTAGCTTAATAAATTAAGTACTTCCTGGTATGGTTACTGTACTGGTAACTCCCCAAAAGAATCTGGATGGTGGTGAGGGAACAGAGAAAAAAGCTCATTTAGGACCTGCACTTACGAAGGGGGTAGGCAGCTGTATATCAGGGAGTAAAGCTTCTGAGAATAAAAACAGCTGAAGCTTGTTAAGGTAATTACACAGGGGAAAGGATAATGTACTAGGAACTCCTCAGAAGAATCTGATTTGTGGTGAGGGGAGAGAGATAAAAGCTCATTTAGGAACGACATGAACATGCTGCGTAGGTAGCTGTTTATCAGTAAATATCTCCACTGAGATTAAGAAAAGCAGTAGCTTAATAAATTAAGTACTTCCTGGTATGGTTACTGTACTGGTAACTCCCCAAAAGAATCTGGATAGTGGTGAGGGAACAGAGAAAAAAGATCATGTAGGAACTGCACTTACGAAGGGGGTAGGCAGCTGTATATCAGTTAGTATCCCTTCTGAGAATAAAAACAGCTGGAGCATGTTAAGGTAATTACACAGGGGAAAGGATAATGTACTGGGAACTCCTCAGAAGAATCTGATTGGTTTTGAGGGGAGAGAGATAAAAGCTCATTTATGAACGACATGAACATGCTGCATACGTAGTTGTTTATCAGTAAATATCTCCCCTGAGATTAAGAAAAGCAGAAGCTTAATAAATTAAGTACTTCCTGCTATGGATACTTTACTGATAACTCCCCAAAAGAATCTGGATTGTGGTGAGGGAACAGAGAAAAAAGCTCATTTAGGACCTGCACTTACAAAGGGGGTAGGCAGCTGTATATCAGGGAGTATCCCTTCTGAGAATAAAAACAGCTGGAGCATGTTAAGGTAATTACACAGGGGAAAGGATAATGTACTGGGAAATCCTCAGAAGAATCTGATTTGTGGTGAGGGGAAAGAGATAAAAGATGATTTAGGAACGACATGAACATGCTGCTTAGGTAGCTGTTTATCAGTAAATATCTCCACTGAGATTAAGAAAAGAAGTAGCTTAAAAAATTAAGTACTTCCTGGTATGGTTACTCTACTGGTAACTCCCCAAAAGAATCTGGATTGTGGTGAGGGAACAGAGAAAAAATGTCATTTAGGACCTGCACTTACGAAGGGGTAGGCAGCTGTATATCAGGGAGTATCCCTTCTGAGAATAAAAACAGCTGGAGCTTGTTAAGGTAATTACTCAGGGGAAAGGATAATGTACTGGGAACTCCTCAGAAGAATCTGATTTGTGGTGAGGGGAGACAGATAAAAGCTCATTTAGGAACGACATGAACATGCTGCGTAGGTAGCTGTTTATCAGTAAATATCTCCACTGAGATTAAGAAAAGCAGTAGCTTAATAAATTAAGTACTTCCTGGTATGGGTACTGTACTGGTAACTCCCCAAAAGAATCTGGATTGTGGTGAGGGAACAGAGAAAAAAGCTCATTTAGGACCTGCACATACGAAGGGGGTAGGCAGCTGTATATCAGGGAGTAAACCTTCTGAGAATAGAAACAGCTGGAGCTTGTTAAGGTAATTACACAGGGAAAGGATAATGTACTGGGAACTCCTCAGAAGAATCTGATTTTTGGTGAGGGGAGAGAGATAAAAGCTCATTTAGGAACGACATGAACATGCTGCATAGGTAGCTGTTTATCAGTAAATATCTCCACTGAGATTAAGAAAAGCAGTAGCTTAATAAATTAAGTACTTCCTGGTATGGTTACTGTACTGGTAACTCCCCAAAAGAATCTGGATTGTGGTGAGGGAACAGAGAAAAAAGCTCATTTAGGACCTGCACTTACAAAGGGGATAGGTAGCTGTATATCAGGGAGTAAACCTTCTGAGAATAAAAACAGCTGGAGCTTGTTAAGGTAATTACACAGGGGAAAGGATAATGTACTGGAAACTCCTCAGAAGAATCTGATTTGTGGTGAGGGGAGAGAGATAAAAGCTCATTTAGGAACGACATCAACATGCTGCTTAGGTAGCTGTTTATCAGTAAATATCTCCAATGAGATTAAGAAAAGCAGGAGATTAATAAATTAAGTACTTGCTGCTATGGATACTTTACTGATAACTCTCCAAAAGAATCTGGATTGTGGTGAGGGAACAGAGAAAAATCTCATTTAGGACCTGCACTTTCGAAGGGGGTAGGCAGCTGTATATCAGGGAGTAAACCTTCTGAGAATAAAAACAGCTAGGGCTTGTTAAGGTAATTACAGAGCGGAAAGTATAATGTACTGGGAACTCCTCGGAAGAATCTGTTTTGTGGTGAGGGGAGAGAGATAAAACCTCATTTAGGAACGACATGAACATGATGCGTAGGTAGCTGTTTATCAGTAAATATCTCCACTGAGATTAAGAAAAGCAGTAGCTTAATAAATTAAGAACTTCCTAGTATGGGTACTGTACTGGTAACTCCCCAAAAGAATCTGGATTGTGGTGAGGGAACAGAGATAAATGCTCATTAAGGACCTACACTTACGAAGGGGGTAGGCAGCTGTATATCAGGGAATAAACCTTCTGAGAATAAAAACAGCTGGAGCTTGTTAAGGTAATTACACAGGGGAAAGGACAATGTACTGGGAACTCCTCAAAAGAATCTGATTTGTGGTGAGGGGAAAGAGATAAAAGCTGATTTATGAACGACATAAACATGCTGCGTAGGTAGCTGTTTATCAGTAAATATCTCCACTGAGATTAAGAAAAGCAGTAGCTTAATAAATTTTGTACTTCATGGTATGGTTACTGTACTGGTAACTCCCCAAAAGAATCTGGATTGTGGTGAGGGAACAGAGAAAAAAGCTCATTTAGGACCTGCATTTACGAAGGGGGTAGGCAGCTGTATATCAGGGAGTATCCCATCTGAGAATAAAAACAGCTGGAGCATATTAAGGTAATTACACAGGGGAAAGGATAATATACTGGAAACTCCTCAGAAGAATCTGATTTGTGGTGAGGGGAGAGAGATAAAAGCTCATTTAAGAACGACATGTACATGCTGCGTAGGTAGCTGTTTATCAGTAAGTATCTCCACTGAGATTAAGAAAAGCAGTAGCTTAATAAATTAAGTACTTCCTGGTATGGTTACTGTACTGGTAACTCCCCAAAAGAATCTGGATGGTGGTGAGGGAACAGAGAAAAAAGCTCATTTAGGACCTGCACTTACGAAGGGGGTAGGCAGCTGTATATCAGGGAGTAAAGCTTCTGAGAATAAAAACAGCTGGAGCTTGTTAAGGTAATTACACAGGGGAAAGGATAATGTAGTAGGAACTCCTCAGAAGAATCTGATTTGTGGTGAGGGGAGAGAGATAAAAGCTCATTTAGGAACGACATGAACATGCTGCGTAGGTAGCTGTTTATCAGTAAATATCTCCAATGAGATTAAGAAAAGCAGTAGCTTAATAAATTAAGTACTTCCTGGTATGGTTACTGTACTGGTAACTCCCCAAAAGAATCTGGATTGTGGTGAGGGAACAGAGAAAAAAGCTCATTATGAACTGCACTTACGAAGGGGGTAGGCAGCTGTATATCAGGGAGTGAAACTTCTGAGAATAAAAACAGCTGGAGCTTGTTAAGGTAATTACACAGGGGAAAGGATAATGTACTGGAAACTCCTCAGAAGAATCTGATTTGTGGTGAGGGGAGAGAGATAAAAGCTCATTTAGGAACGACATCAACATGCTGCTTAGGTAGCTGTTTATCAGTAAATATCTCCACTGAGATTAAGAAAAGCAGGAGATTAATAAATTAAGTACTTGCTGCTATGGATACTTTACTGATAACTCCCCAAAAGAATCTGGATTGTGGTGAGGGAACAGAGAAAAATCTCATTTAGGACCTGCACTTTCGAAGGGGGTAGGCAGCTGTATATCAGGGAGTAAACTTTCTGAGAATAAAATCAGCTGGAGCTCGTTAAGGTAATTACACAGGGAAAAGGATAATGTACTGGGAACACCTCAGAAGAATGTGATTTGTGGTGAGAGGAGAGAGATAAAAATCATTTAAGAACGACATGAACATGCTGCGCTGGTAGCTGTTTATCAGTAAATATCTCCACTGAGATTTAGAAAAGCAGTAGCTTAATAAATTAAGTACTTCCTGGTATGGTTACTGTACTGGAAACTCCCCAAAAGAATCTGGATGGTGGTGAGGGAACAGAGAAAATAGCTCATTTAGGACCTGCACTTACGAAGGGGGTAGGCAGCTGTATATCAGGGAGTAAACTTTCTGAGAATAAAATCAGCTGGAGCTCGTTAAGGTAATTACACAGGGAAAAGGATAATGTACTGGGAACACCTCAGAAGAATGTGATTTGTGGTGAGAGTAGAGAGATAAAAATCATTTAAGAACGACATGAACATGCTGCGCTGGTAGCTGTTTATCAGTAAATATCTCCACTGAGATTTAGAAAAGCAGTAGCTTAATAAATTAAGTACTTCCTGGTATGGTTACTGTACTGGTAACTCCCCAAAAGAATCTGGATTGTGGTGAGGGAACAGAGAAAATAGCTCATTTAGGACCTGCACTTACGAAGGGGGTAGGCAGCTGTATATCAGGGAGTAAACCTTCTGAGAATAAAAACAGCTGGAGCTTGTTAAGGTAATGACAAAGGGGAAAGGATAATGTACTGGGAACTCCTCAGAAGAATCTGATTTGTGGTGAGGGGAGAGAGATAAAAGCTCATTTAGGAACGACATGAACATGCTACGTAGGTAGCTGTTTATCAGTAAATATCTCCACTGAGATTAAGAAAAGCAGTAGCTTAATAAATTAAGTACTTCCTGGTATGGTTACTGTACTGGTAACTCCCCAAAAGAATCTGGATGGTGGTGAGGGAACAGAGAAAAAAGCTCATTTAGGACCTACACTTACGAAGGGGGTAGGCAGCTGTACATCAGGGAGTAAATCTTCTGAGAATAAAAACAGCTGGAGCTTGTTAAGGTAATTACACAGGGGAAAGGATAATGTACTGGGAACTCCTCAGAAGAATCTGATTTGTGGTGAGGGGAGAGAGATAAAAGCTCATTTAGGAACGACATGAACATGCTGCGTAGGTAGCTGTTTATCAGTAAATATCTCCACTGAGATTAAGAAAAGCAGTAGCTTAAAAAATTAAGTACTTCCTGGTATGGTTACTCTACTGGTAACTCCCCAAAAGAATCTGGATTGTGGTGAGGGAACAGAGAAAAAATGTCATTTAGGACCTGCACTTACGAAGGGGTAGGCAGCTGTATATCAGGGAGTATCCCTTCTGAGAATAAAAACAGCTGGAGCTTGTTAAGGTAATTACTCAGGGGAAAGGATAATGTACTGGGAACTCCTCAGAAGAATCTGATTTGTGGTGAGGGGAGACAGATAAAAGCTCATTTAGGAACGACATGAACATGCTGCTTAGGTAGCTGTTTATCAGTAAATATCTCCACTGAGATTAAGAAAAGCAGGAGATTAATAAATTAAGTACTTGCTGCTATGGATACTTTACTGATAACTCCCCAAAAGAATCTGGATTGTGGTGAGGGAACAGAGAAAAATCTCATTTAGGACCTGCACTTTCGAAGGGGGTAGGCAGCTGTATATCAGGGAGTAAACCTTCTGAGAATAAAAACAGCTAGGGCTTGTTAAGGTAATTACAGAGCGGAAAGTATAATGTACTGGGAACTCCTCGGAAGAATCTGTTTTGTGGTGAGGGGAGAGAGATAAAACCTCATTTAGGAACGACATGAACATGATGCGTAGGTAGCTGTTTATCAGTAAATATCTCCACTGAGATTAAGAAAAGCAGTAGCTTAATAAATTAAGAACTTCCTAGTATGGGTACTGTACTGGTAACTCCCCAAAAGAATCTGGATTGTGGTGAGGGAACAGAGATAAATGCTCATTAAGGACCTCCACTTACGAAGGGGGTAGGCAGCTGTATATCAGGGAGTAAACCTTCTGAGAATAAAAACAGCTGGAGCTTGTTAAGGTAATTACACAGGGGAAAGGACAATGTACTGGGAACTCCTCAAAAGAATCTGATTTGTGGTGAGGGGAAAGAGATAAAAGCTGATTTATGAACGACATAAACATGCTGCGTAGGTAGCTGTTTATCAGTAAATATCTCCACTGAGATTAAGAAAAGCAGTAGCTTAATAAATTTTGTACTTCATGGTATGGTTACTGTACTGGTAACTCCCCAAAAGAATCTGGATTGTGGTGAGGGAACAGAGAAAAAAGCTCATTTAGGACCTGCACTTACGAAGGGGGTAGGCAGCTGTATATCAGGGAGTATCCCATCTGAGAATAAAAACAGCTGGAGCATATTATGGTAATTACACAGGGGAAAGGATAATATACTGGAAACTCCTCAGAAGAATCTGATTTGTGGTGAGGGGAGAGAGATAAAAGCTCATTTAAGAACGACATGTACATGCTGCGTAGGTAGCTGTTTATCAGTAAATATCTCCACTGAGATTAAGAAAAGCAGTAGCTTAATAAATTAAGTACTTCCTGGTATGGTTACTGTACTGGTAACTCCCCAAAAGAATCTGGATGGTGGTGAGGGAACAGAGAAAAAAGCTCATTTAGGACCTGCACTTACGAAGGGGGTAGGCAGCTGTATATCAGGGAGTAAAGCTTCTGAGAATAAAAACAGCTGGAGCCTGTTAAGGTAATTACACAGGGGAAAGGATAATGTACTAGGAACTCCTCAGAAGAATCTGATTTGTGGTGAGGGGAGAGAGATAAAAGCTCATTTAGGAACGACATGAACATGCTGCGTAGGTAGCTGTTTATCAGTAAATATCTCCAATGAGATTAAGAAAAGCAGTAGCTTAATAAATTAAGTACTTCCTGGTATGGTTACTGTACTGGTAACTCCCCAAAAGAATCTGGATTGTGGTGAGGGAACAGAGAAAAAAGCTCATTATGAACTGCACTTACGAAGGGGGTAGGCAGCTGTATATCAGGGAGTGAAACTTCTGAGAATAAAAACAGCTGGAGCTTGTTAAGGTAATTACACAGGGGAAAGGATAATGTACTGGAAACTCCTCAGAAGAATCTGATTTGTGGTGAGGGGAGAGAGATAAAAGCTCATTTACGAACGACATCAACATGCTGCTTAGGTAGCTGTTTATCAGTAAATATCTCCACTGAGATTAAGAAAAGCAGGAGATTAATAAATTAAGTACTTGCTGCTATGGATACTTTACTGATAACTCCCCAAAAGAATCTGGATTGTGGTGAGGGAACAGAGAAAAATCTCATTTAGGACCTGCACTTTCGAAGGGGGTAGGCAGCTGTATATCAGGGAGTAAACCTTCTGAGAATAAAAACAGCTAGGGCTTGTTAAGGTAATTACAGAGCGGAAAGTATAATGTACTGGGAACTCCTCGGAAGAATCTGATTTGTGGTGAGGGGAGAGAGATAAAACCTCATTTAGGAACGACATGAACATGATGCGTAGGTAGCTGTTTATCATTAAATATCTCCACTGAGATTAAGAAAAGCAGTAGCTTAATAAATTAAGAACTTCCTAGTATGGGTACTGTACTGGTAACTCCCCAAAAGAATCTGGATTGTGGTGAGGGAACAGAGATAAATGCTCATTAAGGACCTACACTTACGAAGGGGGTAGGCAGCTGTATATCAGGGAGTAAACCTTCTGAGAATAAAAACAGCTGGAGCTTGTTAAGGTAATTACACAAGGGAAAGTATAATGTACTGGAAACTCCTCAGAAGAATCTGATTTGTGGTGAGGGGAGAGAGATAAAAGCTCATTTAGGAACGACATCAACATGCTGCTTAGGTAGCAGTTTATCAGTAAATATCTCCACTGAGATTAAGAAAAGCAGTAGATTAATAAATTAAGTACTTCCTGGTATGGTTACTGTACTGGTAACTCCCCAAAAGAATCTGGATTGTGGTGATGGAACAAAGAAAAAAGCTCATTTAGGACCTGCACTTACGAAGGGGGTAGGCAGCTGTATATCAGGGAGTATCCCTTCTGAGAATAAAAACAGCTGGAGCATGTTAAGGTAATTACACAGGGGAAAGGATAATGTACTGGAAACTCCTCAGAAGAATCTGATTTGTGGTGAGGGGAGAGAGATAAAAGCTCATTTAATAACGACATCAACATGCTGCGTAGGTAGCTGTTTATCAGTAATTATCTCCACTGAGATTAAGAAAAGCAGTAGCTTAATAAATTAAGTACTTCCTGGTATGGTTACTGTACTGGTAACTCCCCAAAAGAATCTGGATGGTGGTGAGGGAACAGAGAAAAAAGCTCATTTAGGACCTGCACTTACGAAGGGGGTAGGCAGCTGTATATCAGGGAGTAAACTTTCTGAGAATAAAATCAGCTGGAGCTCGTTAAGGTAATTACACAGGGAAAAGGATAATGTACTGGGAACACCTCAGAAGAATGTGATTTGTGGTGAGAGGAGAGAGATAAAAATCATTTAAGAACGACATGAACATGCTGCGCTGGTAGCTGTTTATCAGTAAATATCTCCACTGAGATTTAGAAAAGCAGTAGGTTAATAAATTAAGTACTTCCTGGTATTGTTACTGTACTGGTAACTCCCCAAAAGAATCTGGATTGTGGTGAGGGAACAGAGAAAATAGCTCATTTAGGACCTGCACTTACGAAGGGGGTAGGCAGCTGTATATCAGGGAGTAAACCTTCTGAGAATAAAAACAGCTGGAGCTTGTTAAGGTAATGACAAAGGGGAAAGGATAATGTACTGGGAACTCCTCAGAAGAATCTGATTTGTGGTGAGGGGAGAGAGATAAAAGCTCATTTAGGAACGACATGAACATGCTACGTAGGTAGCTGTTTATCAGTAAATATCTCCACTGAGATTAAGAAAAGCAGTAGCTTAATAAATTAAGTACTTCCTGGTATGGTTACTGTACTGGTAACTGCCCAAAAGAATCTGGATGGTGGTGAGGGAACAGAGAAAAAAGCTCATTTAGGACCTGCACTTACGAAGGGGGTAGGCAGCTGTACATCAGGGAGTAAATCTTCTGAGAATAAAAACAGCTGGAGCTTGTTAAGGTAATTACACAGGGGAAAGGATAATGTACTGGGAACTCCTCAGAAGAATCTGATTTGTGGTGAGGGGAGAGAGATAAAAGCTCATTTAGGAACGACATGAACATGCTGCGTAGGTAGCTGTTTATCAGTAAATATCTCCACTGAGATTAAGAAAAGCAGTAGCTTAATAAATTACGTACTTCCTGGTATGGTTACTGTACTGGTAACTCCCCAAAAGAATCTGGATTGTGGTGAGGGAACAGAGAAAAAAGCTCATTTTGGACCTGCACTTACGAAGGGGGTAGGCAGCTGTATATCAGGGAGTAAACCTTCTGAGAATTAAAACAGCTGGAGCTTTTTAAGGTAATTACACAGGGGAAAGGATAATATACTGGGAACTCCTCAGAAGAATCTGATTTGTGGTGAGGGGAGAGAGATAAAAGCTCATTTATGAACGACATGAACATGCTGCGTAGGTAGCTGCTTATCAGTAAATATCTCCACTGAGATTAAGAAAAGCAGTAGCTGAATAAATTAAGTACTTCCTGGTATGGTTACTGTACTGGTAACTCCAGAAAAGAATCTGGATTGTGGTGAGGGAACAGAGAAAAAAGCTCATTTAGGACCTGCACTTACGAAGGGGGTAGGCAGCTGTATATCAGGGAGTAAACCTTCTGAGAATAAAAACAGCTGGAGATTGTTGAGGTAATTACACAGGGGAAAGGATAATATACTGGGAACTCCTCAGAAGAATCTGAGTTGTGGTGAGGGGAGAGAGATAAAAGCTCATTTAGGAACGACATGAACATGCTGCGTAGGTAGCTGTTTATCAGTAAATATCTCCACTGAGATTAAGAAAAGCAGTAGCTTAATAAATTAAGTACTTCCTGGTATGGTTACTCTACTGGTAACTCCCCAAAAGAATCTGGATTGTGGTGAAGGAACGGGGAAAAAAGCTCATTTAGGACCTGCCCTTACGAATTGAGTAGGCAGCTTTATATCAGGGATTATCCCTTCTGGGAATAAAAACAACTGGAGCTTGTTAAGGTAATTACACAGGGGAATGGAAAATGTACTGGGAATTCCTCAGAGGAATCTGATTTGTGGTGAGGGGAGAGAGATAAAAGCTCATTTAGGAACGACATGAACATGCTGCGTAGGTAGCTGTTTATCAGTAAATATCTCCACTGAGATTAAGAAAAGCAGTAGCTTAATAAATTAAGTACTTCCTGGTATGGTTACTGTACTGGTAACCCCCCAAAAGAATCCGGATTGTGGTGAGGGAACAGAGAAAAAAGCTCATTTTGGACCTGCACTTACGAAGGGGGTAGGCCGCTGTATATCAGGGAGTAAACCTTCTGAGAAAAAATACAGCTGGAGCTTGTTAAGGTAATTACACAGGGGAAAGGATAATGTACTGGGAACTCCTCAGAAGAATCTGATTTGTGGTGAGGGGAGAGAGATAAAAGCTCATTTAGGAACGACATGAACATGCTGCGTAGGTAGCTGTTTATCAGTAAATATCTCCACTGAGATTAAGAAAAGCAGTAGCTTAATAAATTAAGTACTTCCTGGTTGGGATACGGTACTGGTAACTCCCCAAAAGAATATGGATTGTGGTGAGGGAACAGAGAAAAAAGCTCATTTAGGACCTGCACTTACGAAGGTGGTAGGCAGCTGTATATCAGGGAGTAAACCTTCTGAGAATAAAAACAGCTGGAGCTTGTTAAGGTAATTACACAAGGGAAAGTATAATGTACTGGAAACTCCTCAGAAGAATCTGATTTGTGGTGAGGGGAGAGAGATAAAAGCTCATTTAGGAACGACATCAACATGCTGCTTAGGTAGCTGTTTATCAGTAAATATCTCCACTGAGATTAAGAAAAGCAGTAGATTAATAAATTAAGTACTTCCTGGTATGGTTACTGTACTGGTAACTCCCCAAAAGAATCTGGATTGTGGTGAGGGAACAGAGAAAAAAGCTCATTTAGGACCTGCACTTACGAAGGGGGTAGGCAGCTGTATATAAGGGAGTATCCCTTCTGAGAATAAAAACAGCTGGAGCATGTTAAGGTAATTACACATGGGAAAGGATAATGTACTGGAAACTCCTCAGAAGAATCTGATTTGTGGTGAGGGGAGAGAGATAAAAGCTCATTTAAGAACGACATCAACATGCTGCGTAGGTAGCTGTTTATCAGTAATTATCTCCACTGAGATTAAGAAAAGCAGTAGCTTAATAAATTAAGTACTTCCTGGTATGGTTACTGTACTGGTAACTCCCCAAAAGAATCTGGATGGTGGTGAGGGAACAGAGAAAAAAGCTCATTTAGGACCTGCACTTACGAAGGGGGTAGGCAGCTGTATATCAGGGAGTAAACTTTCTGAGAATAAAATCAGCTGGAGCTCGTTAAGGTAATTACACAGGGAAAAGGATAATGTACTGGGAACACCTCAGAAGAATCTGATTTGTGGTGAGAGGAGAGAGATAAAAATCATTTAAGAACGACATGAACATGCTGCGCTGGTAGCTGTTTATCAGTAAATATCTCCACTGAGATTTAGAAAAGCAGTAGCTTAATAAATTAAGTACTTCCTGGTATGGTTACTGTACTGGTAACTCCCCAAAAGAATCTGGATTGTGGTGAGGGAACAGAGAAAATAGCTCATTTAGGACCTGCACTTACGAAGGGGGTAGGCAGCTGTATATCAGGGAGTAAACCTTCTGAGAATAAAAACAGCTGGAGCTTGTTAAGGTAATGACAAAGGGGAAAGGATAATGTACTGGGAACTCCTCAGAAGAATCTGATTTGTGGTGAGGGGAGAGAGATAAAAGCTCATTTAGGAACGACATGAACATGCTGCATAGGTAGCTGTTTATCAGTAAATATCTCCACTGAGATTAAGAAAAGCAGTAGCTTAATAAATTAAGTACTTCCTGGTATGGTTACTGTACTGGTAACTCCCCAAAAGAATCTGGATGGTGGTGAGGGAACAGAGAAAAAAGCTCATTTAGGACCTGCACTTACGAAGGGGGTAGGCAGCTGTACATCAGGGAGTAAATCTTCTGAGAATAAAAACAGCTGGAGCTTGTTAAGGTAATTACACAGGGGAAAGGATAATGTACTGGGAACTCCTCAGAAGAATCTGATTTGTGGTGAGGGGAGAGAGATAAAAGCTCATTTAGGAACGACATGAACATGCTGCGTAGGTAGCTGTTTATCAGTAAATATCTCCACTGAGATTAAGAAAAGCAGTAGCTTAATAAATTACGTACTTCCTGGTATGGTTACTGTACTGGTAACTCCCCAAAAGAATCTGGATTGTGGTGAGGGAACAGAGAAAAAAGCTCATTTTGGACCTGCACTTACGAAGGGGGTAGGCAGCTGTATATCAGGGAGTAAACCTTCTGAGAATTAAAACAGCTGGAGCTTTTTAAGGTAATTACACAGGGGAAAGGATAATATACTGGGAACTCCTCAGAAGAATCTGATTTGTGGTGAGGGGAGAGAGATAAAAGCTCATTTATGAACGACATGAACATGCTGCGTAGGTAGCTGCTTATCAGTAAATATCTCCACTGAGATTAAGAAAAGCAGTAGCTGAATAAATTAAGTACTTCCTGGTATGGTTACTGTACTGGTAACTCCAGAAAAGAATCTGGATTGTGGTGAGGGAACAGAGAAAAAAGCTCATTTAGGACCTGCACTTACGAAGGGGGTAGGCAGCTGTATATCAGGGAGTAAACCTTCTGAGAATAAAAACAGCTGGAGATTGTTGAGGTAATTACACAGGGGAAAGGATAATATACTGGGAACTCCTCAGAAGAATCTGAGTTGTGGTGAGGGGAGAGAGATAAAAGCTCATTTAGGAACGACATGAACATGCTGCGTAGGTAGCTGTTTATCAGTAAATATCTCCACTAAGATTAAGAAAAGCAGTAGCTTAATAAATTAAGTACTTCCTGGTATGGTTACTCTACTGGTAACTCCCCAAAAGAATCTGGATTGTGGTGAAGGAACGGGGAAAAAAGCTCATTTAGGACCTGCCCTTACGAATTGAGTAGGCAGCTTTATATCAGGGATTATCCCTTCTGGGAATAAAAACAGCTGGAGCTTGTTAAGGTAATTACACAGGGGAATGGAAAATGTACTGGGAACTCCTCAGAGGAATCTGATTTGTGGTGAGGGGAGAGAGATAAAAGCTCATTTAGGAACGACATGAACATGCTGCGTAGGTAGCTGTTTATCAGTAAATATCTCCACTGAGATTAAGAAAAGCAGTAGCTTAATAAATTAAGTACTTCCTGGTATGGTTACTGTACTGGTAACCCCCCAAAAGAATCTGGATTGTGGTGAGGGAACAGAGAAAAAAGCTCATTTTGGACCTGCACTTACGAAGGGGGTAGGCCGCTGTATATCAGGGAGTAAACCTTCTGAGAAAAAATACAGCTGGAGCTTGTTAAGGTAATTACACAGGGGAAAGGATAATATACTGGGAACTCCTCAGAAGAATCTGATTTGTGGTGAGGGGAGAGAGATAAAAGCTCATTTAGGAACGACATGAACATGCTGCGTAGGTAGCTGTTTATCAGTAAATATCTCCAGTGAGATTAAGAAAAGCAGAAGCTTAATAAATTAAGTACTTCCTGGTATGGTTACTGTACTGGTAACTCCCCAAAAGAATCTGGATTGTGGTGAGGGAACAGAGAAAAAAGCTCATTTAGAACCTGCACTTACGAAGGGGGTAGGCAGTTGTATATCAGGGAGTAAACTTTCTGAGAATAAAATCAGCTGGAGCTCGTTAAGGTAATTACACAGGGAAAAGGATAATGTACTGAGAACACCTCAGAAGAATCTGATTTGTGGTGAGAGGAGAGAGATAAAAATCATTTAAGAACGACATGAACATGCTGCGCTGGTAGCTGTTTATCAGTAAATATCTCCACTGAGATTAAGAAAAGCAGTAGCTTAATAAATTAAGTACTTCCTGGTATGGTTACTGTACTGGTAACTCCCCAAAAGAATCTGGATTGTGGTGAGGGAACAGAGAAAATAGCTCATTTAGGACCTGCACTTACGAAGGGGGTAGGCAGCTGTATATCAGGGAGTAAACCTTCTGAGAATAAAAACAGCTGGAGCTTGTTAAGGTAATGACAAAGGGGAAAGGATAATGTACTGGGAACTCCTCAGAAGAATCTGATTTGTGGTGAGGGGAGAGAGATAAAAGCTCATTTAGGAACGACATGAACATGCTGCGTAGGTAGCTGTTAATCAGTAAATATCTCCACTGAGATTAAGAAAAGCAGTAGCTTAATAAATTAAGTACTTCCTGGTATGGTTACTGTACTGGTAACTCCCCAAAAGAATCGGGATTGTGGTGAGGGAACAGAGAAAAAGCTCATTATGAACTGCACTTACGAAGGGGGTAGGCAGCTGTATATCAGGGAGTATAACTTCTGAGAATAAAATCAGCTGGAGCTTGTTAAGGTAATTACACAGGGGAAAGGATAATGTACTGGGAACTCCTCAGAAGAATCTGATTTGTGGTGAGGGGAGAGAGATAAAAGCTCATTTAGGAACGACATCAACATGCTGCTTAGGTAGCTGTTTATCAGTAAATTTCTCCACTGATATTAAGAAAAGCAGTAGATTAATAAATTAAGTACTCCCTGGTGTGGTTACTGTACTGGTAACTCCCCAAAAGAATCTGGATTTTGGTGAGGGAACGGAGAAAAAAGCTCATTTAGGACCTTCAGTTACGAAGGGGGTAGACAGCTGTATATCAGGGAGTAAACCTTCTGAGAATAAAAACAGCTGGAGCTTGTTAAGGTAATTACACATTGGAAAGGATAATGTACTGGGAACTCCTCAGAAGAATCTGATTTGTGGTGAGGGGAGAGAGATAAAAGCTCATTTAGGAAGGACATGAACATGCTGCGTAGGTAGCTGTTTATCAGTAAATATCTCCACTGAGATTAAGAAAAGCAGTAGCTTAATAAATTAAGTACTTCCTGGTATGGTTACTGTACTGGTAACTCCCCAAAAGAATCTGGATTGTGGTGAGCGAACAGAGAAAAAAGCTCATTTAGGACTTGCACTTAGGAAGGGGGTAGGCAGCTGTATATCAGGGAATAAACCTTCGGAGAATAAAAGCATCTGGAGCTTGTTAAGGTAATTACACACGGGAAAGGATAATGTACTGGGAACTCCTCAGAAGAATCAGATTTTTGGTGAGGGGAGAGAGATATAAGCTCATTTAGGAACGACATGAACATGCTGCATAGGTAGCTGTTTATCAGTAAATATCTCCACTGAGATTAAGAAAAGCAGTAGCTTAATAAATTAAGTTCTTCCTGGTATGGTTACGGTACTGGTAACTCCCCAAAAGAATCTGGATTGTGGTGAGAGAACAGAGAAAAAAGCTCATTTAGGACCTGCACTTACGAAGGTGGTAGGCAGCTGTATATCAGGGAGTAAACCTTCTGAGAATAAAAACAGCTGGAGCTTGTTAAGGTAATTACACAGGGGAAAGCATAATGTACTCTGAAGTCCTCAGAAGTATCTGATTTGTGGTGTGGGGAGAGAGATAAAAGCTCATTTAGGAACGACATGAACATGCTGCGTAGGTAGCTGTTTATCAGTAAATATCTCCACTGAGATTAAGAAGAGCAGTAGCTTAATAAATTAAGTACTTCCTTGTATGGTTACTGTACTGGTAACTTCCCAAAAGAATCTGGATTGTGCTGAGGGAACAGAGAAAAAAGCTCATTTAGGACCTGCACTTACGAAGGGGTTAGGCAGCTGTATATCAGGGAGTAAAACTTCTGAGAATAAAAACAGCTGGAGCTTGTTAAGGTAATTACACAGGGGAAAGGATAATGTACTGGGAACTCCTCAGAAGAATCTGATTTGTGGTGAGGGGAGAGAGATAAAAGCTCATTTAGGAACGACATGAACATGCTGCGTAGTTAGCTGTTTATCAGTAAATATCTCCACTGAGATTAAGAAAAGCAGTAGCTTAATAAATTAAGTACTTCCTGGTATGGTTACTGTACTGGTAACTCCCCAAAAGAATCTGGATTGTGGTGAGGGAACAGAGAAAAAAGCTCATTTAGGACCTGCACTTAGGAAGGGGGTAGGCAGTTGTATATCAGGGAGTAAACTTTCTGAGAATAAAATCAGCTGGAGCTCGTTAAGGTAATTACACAGGGAAAAGGATAATGTACTGGGAACTCCTCAGAAGAATCTGATTTGTGGTGAGAGGAGAGAGATAAAAGCTCATTTAGGAACGACATGAACATGCTGCGTAGGTAGCTGTTTATGAGTAAATATCTCCACTGAGATTAAAAAAAGCAGTAGCTTAATAAATTAAGTACTTCCTGGTATGGTTACTGTACTGGTAACTCCCCAAAAGAATCTGGATTGTGGTGAGGGAACAGAGAAAAAAGCTCATATAGGACCAGCACTTACGAAGGGGGTAGGCAGCTGTATATCAGGGAGTAAACCTTCTGAGAATAAAAACAGCTGGAGCTTGTTAAGGTAATTACACAGGGGAAAGGATAATGTACTGGGAACTCCTCAGAAGAATCTGATTTGTGGTGAGGAGAGAGAGATAAAAGCTCATTTAGGAACGACATGAAATGCTGCGTAGGTAGCTGTTTATCAGTAAATATCTCCACTGAGATTAAGAAAAGCAGTAGCTTATTAAATTAAGTACTTCTTGGTATGGTTCCTGTACTGGTAACTCCCCAAAAGAATCTGGATTGTGGTGAGGGAACAGAGAAAAAAGCTCAATATGAACTGCACTTACGAAGGGGGTAGGCAGCTGTATATCAGGGAGTAAACCTTCTGAGAATAAAAACAGCTGGAGCTTGTTAAGGTAATTACACAGTGGAAAGGAAAATGTATTGGCAACTTCTCAGAAGAATCTGATTTGTGGTGAGGGCAGAGAGATAAAAGCTCATATAGG
Source organism: Perognathus longimembris pacificus (assembly GCF_023159225.1). Classification (NCBI taxonomy): domain Eukaryota; kingdom Metazoa; phylum Chordata; class Mammalia; order Rodentia; family Heteromyidae; genus Perognathus; species Perognathus longimembris. The sequence goes on along the minus strand of NW_025961742.1, from coordinate 21,932 downwards.
AACGACATGAACATGCTGCGTAGGTAGCTGTTTATCAGTAAATATCTCCACTGACATTAAGAAAAGCAGTAGTTTAATAAATTAAGTACTTCCTGGTATGGTTACTGTACTGGTAACTCCTCAAGAATCTGTATTGTGGTGAGGGAACAGAGAAAAAAGCTCATTTAGGACCTGCACTTACGAAGGGGGTAGGCAGCTGTATATCAGGGAGTAAACCTTCTGAGAATAAAAACAGCTGGAGCTTGTTAAGGTAATTACACAGGGGAAAGGATAATGTACTGGGAACTCCTCAGAAGAATCTGATTTGTGGTGAGGGGAGAGAGATAAAAGTTCATTTAGGAACGACATGAACATGCTGTGTAGGTACCTGTTTATCAGTAAATATCTCCATTGAGATTAAGAAAAGCAGTAGCTTAATAAATTAAGTACTTCCTGGTATGGTTACTGTACTGGTAAATACCCAAAAAAATCTGGATTGTGGTGAGGGAACCGAGATAAAAGCTCATTTAGGACCTGCACTTACGTAGGGGGTAGGCAGCTGTATATCAGGGAAAAAACCTTTTGAGAATAAAAACAGCTGGAGCTTGTTAAAGTAATTTCACAAGGGGAAAGAATAATGTACCGGGAACTCCTCAGAAGAATCAGATTTGTGGTGAGGGGAGAGAGATAAAACCTTAATTATGAACGACATGAACATGCTGCGTAGGTAGCTGTTTATCAGTAAATATCTCCACTGAGATTAAGAAAAGCAGTACCTTAATAAATTAAGTACTTCCTGGTATGTTTACTGTACTGGGAACTCCCCAAAAGAGTCTGGATTGTGGTGAGAGAACAGAGAAAAAAGCTCATTTAGACCTGCAATTACGAAGGGTGTAGGCAGCCGTATATCAGGGAGTAAACCTTCTGAGAATAACAACAGCTGGAGATTGTTAAGGTAATTACACAGGGGAAAGGATAATGTACTGGGAACTCCTCAGAAGAATCTGATTTGTGGTGAGCGGAGAGAGATAATAGCTCATTTAGGAACGACATGAACATGCTGCGTAGGTAGCTGTTTATCAGTAGATATCTCCACTGACATTAAGAAAAGCAGTAGCTTAATAAATTAAGTACTTCCTGGTATGGTTACTGTACTGGTTACTCCCCAAAAGAATCTGGATTGTGGTGAGGGAAAAGAGAAAAAAGCTCATTTAGGACCTGCACTTATGAAGGGGGTAGGCAGCTGTATATCAGGGAGTAAACCTTCTGAGAATAAAAACAGCTGGAGCTTGTTAAGGTAATTACACAGGGGAAAGGATAATGTACCGGGAACTCCTCAGAAGAATCTGATTTGTGGTGAGGGGAGAGAGATAAAAGCTCATTTAGGAACGACATGAACATGCTGCGTAGGTAGCTGTTTATCAGTAAATATCTCCACTGAGATTAAGAAAAGAAGTAGCTTAATAAATTAAGTACTTCCTGGTATGGTTACTGTACTGGTAACTTCCCAAAAGAATGTGGATTGTGGTAGGGAACAGAGAAAAAAGCTCATTTAGGACCTGAACTTACGAAGGGGGTAGGCAGCTGTATATCAGGGAGTAAACCATCTGAGAATAAAAACCGCTGGAGCTTGTTAAGGTAATTACACAGGGGAAAGGATAATGTACTGGGAACTCCTCAGAACAATCTGATTTGTGGTGAGGGGACAGAGATAAAAGCTCATTTAGAAATGACATGAACATGCTGCGTACGTAGCTGTTTATCAGTAAATATCTCCACTGAGATTAAGAAAAGCAGTAGCTTAATAAATGAAGTACTTCCTGGTATGGTTACTGTACTGGTAACTCCCCAAAAGAATCTGGATTGTGGTGATGGAACAGAGAAAAAAGCTCATTTAGGACCTGCACTTACGAAGGGGGTAGGCAGCTGTATATCAGGGAGTAAACCTTCTGAGAATAAAAACAGCTGGAGATTGTTAAGGTAATTACACAAGGGAAATTATAATGTACTGGGAACTCCTCAGAAGAATCTGATTTGTGGTGAGGGGAGAGAGATAAAAGCTCATTTACGGACGACATGAACATGCTGCCTAGGTTGCTGTTTATCAGTAAATATCTCCACTGAGTTTAAGAAAAGCAGTAGCTTAATAAATTAAGTACTTCCTGGTATGGTTACTGTACTGGTAACTCCCCAAAAGAATCTGGATTGTGGTGAGGGAACAGAGAATAAAGCTCATTTATGACCTGCACTTACGAAGGGGGTCGGCAGCTGTATATCAGGGAGGAAACCTTCTGAGAATAAAAACAGCTGGAGCTTGTTAAGGTAATTACACAGGGGAAAGGATAATGTACTGGGAACTCCTCAGAAAAATCCGATTTGTGGTGAGGGGAGAGAGTTAAAAGCTAAATTAGGAACGACATGAACATGCTGTGTACGTAGCTGTTTATCAGTAAATATCTCCACTGAGATTAAGAAAAGAAGTAGCTTAATAAATTAAGTACTTCCTGGTATGGTTACTGTACTGGTAACTCCCCAAAAGAATCTGGACTGTGGTGAGGGAACAGAGAAAAATGCTCATTTAGGAACTGCACTTACGAAGGGGGTAGGCAGCTGTATATCAGGGAGTGAACCTTCTGAGAATAAAAACAGCTGGAGCTTGTTAAGGCAATTACACAGGGGAAAGGATAATGTACTGGGAACTCCTCAGATGAATCTGATTTGTGGTGAGGGCAGAGAGATAAAAGCTCCTTTAGGAACGACATGAACATGCTGTGTAGGTAGCTGTTTATCAGTAAATATCTCCACTGAGATCAAGAAAAGCAGTAGCTTAATAAATTAAGTACTTCCTGGTATGGTTACTGTACTGGTAACTCCCCAAAAGAATCTGGATTGTGGTGAGGTTGCGGCGGGCGGCTACCTCGTCCAGCAAAAAGACGACCACCACACGAGGATCCTTCTCAATCGCACTTTATTGAAGAGCTGCTTGGTTGAGGGAGAGCTGAAGCGAGGGGCCCCGAGGGCCAAAAACGCCTGCTTATATACGCTTGGGGGAGCAAGGGTCGCTCCCTGATTGGTCTGCGGCTGATTGTTACTAGCAACCGCTTCGGGATTGGCTGGGACTAGAGCTCGCTTGCGCGTGAGCGGGGTTTGGGCGCGAAAGTCCACTAAGCATTGCCATTTATGGAGTTGTTTACTGCTAAGGCTGCCAGGAAGCAGGCGCCATCTTGTAATGGCGTCGCTGCCGGCTTCCTGCAGTTCCCCCTTTTTGTTTTCGTGCAGGTAAGAGTAGAGGTCTGATCTCTGTGTGCTATTTTGGAACATTGTACTGGCTATCCCATGAGTGTTATCCATTCATCGGACGCCAGACCCGTCCGATATCTTTTTTCCAGAGGTGGGTTCTAGGGTATCTACCCACGTGCAATCAGACTTGCTCTTCTTGGGGCCTGTTACCCCAGGACTCCCAAGTGCGGTGCTATTGCCCGGCATCCTGCTCTGCTCAAATGCACGCCTATCCCTAGTGCAAGTGAAGCTACCAGCTTCCTGGGGTGCAAAGGCCGTGCAATTGAGGGCTTAGTCCCTTTTTAGGGCTGAAAGCCAAATCTGGGGGGAAGCTCCCTACTCCAAGGCGGCTAATGCCTGTGAAATTACAACCTTGTCCCTTCGTGTTTGGGTTCGCAGGTGACAGACCAACCAGAGGCAGACCATACTGCCTCCTAGGCATAGTAGTAAAAATACGAGCAATACATGGGACTTCCATGTTGCAGTCTGCAGAAAACAAGGTGGGGAGGAAGGGAGAATCTGCATGCAAGGGCATAGGTACTGGCCATGCCTTAGTCACAGCCCATAGTGTCATTTCTTTTGCTGCCATCGGGGCTGCAGTCAGCACTGTTGCAAGTAGCAGGGGGATCAGTTGCACCACAGGGCAAGTGGATGGCGTCTTCGCAATGGGTTTCTTCTGTCGTTTCCACAGGCCTGGTCAATCTCGTTGGCACCCAGTGATGCACTTCTTGGCCCTGAGGAAAAACACAAACAGCTCCCCTGGATCTCGTTATCACCAGATCCGGTCCATGTTAATTTTCGGGCATTGCCGCTTAAAGTGTCCTAATTGGCCACACTTAAAGCAGCCCTTCTGTTTGTTGTCCCTAGCCATGCGAGCGGCAGAAAGCGAGGCCGCCGCCAAGCCTGCATTTGTCAATGGGCCTCCCACCTCTCGGCAAGCTTTTACCCATGCCTCAAGGCCCTTTTCCTTTATAGGAGTTATCACTCTTTTACATTCCTTGGTACTTTGCTCATAGATTATTTGTTGTACAAGTGGCATGGCAGCATCCAAATTCCCAAGTACACGCTCCGCCGTCTCAAGCATGCATGCCACAAAATCAGAAAATGGTTCATTGGGCGCCTGAATCACTTTTGTAAGGTTGCCAGCCACCTCTCCTTTGTTTGGCAAGGCCCGCCAAGCCTTGTAAAATATCTCATTTACCTGGCGGTAGACTTCAAAGGGGTAGGTGGTCTGTTCCACTGCATAAGCTCCCTGTCCTAGAAGCATGTCCACCGACCATTCGGCTCTCCCTTCTTGGAGATTCTTTCTGAATTGTATTTGTGCCTTGTCCTGAACAATGGACCTAAAGTCAAGGAACTGCCCGTGACTGAGACATGTGCGCGCAATCTCAAACCAATCTGTGGGCGTCATGGCATTAACCGTGAGTCGCCGCAATAAAGCAGTGGTATAACTGGCTGTAACTCCATATGTGCGCACTGACTCCATTAGATCCCTTAGTTGTTTATAAGAGACTGGCTCATAGGTCCTTTCATCTGTTATTTGGTTCTCAAAGACTGGAAAAGCCGTGGCCAACCTAGACCACTCTTCTCTTTATGAAGTTGCTCCGCCCGGACACTGCATAAGGCGGGGGGGCAGAGGGTGTTTTTTGCCTGGGGACCTTGGCCCCAAGGGGGTAACCAGGTCCGTATCTGTCCTCTTCGTACCTAGCAGCGGCCTCCTCCAAGCCCTCTTCATCTTCTGGGCTCAGCTCGCTGCCCGAGGTATGGCCACTCTCGGCCTCGCTCTCTGATTCACTAACCTCTATGCTAAGAGCTGAGAAGGAGTTATCAATCTTAAATTCCTCCAAAGAAGGATACAACGGGGCAACTGGTTCTTGTCCTTGTCCCTTTTGAGTTTGTCCCCGCCGCCTGAGCGGTCGAGGATTTTCCGGAGGGCTGCAGTCCCTCCTCCAGACCCTTATGGGGTCTCCCTTTTCTTTCTTATTTTTATTTTTATTTTCCTTAGGCCTAACCACTTCCCCCTTTACTGATGAGGATTCCGAAAGACTATCCTGGTGCTTACTAAGGGCCCTTTGACCTTCCTTTATAAGATCTGTGGAGTGTCCATCTTCCAGGCATGAGCGTACCATGCGCCATAAGGGCATCACAGCGCAAACAAAGCAAGCACACACCAGCCACCAGCACTCACAGCGGAAGGATAATAAGAAGCACCAGACAGGAACGGCAGTCCACATACCTGAGGGAAGTTACCTCTTCGTGCGTTGAGTTCTGGATCCTCTTTGTCCCCTCGCGTGGTTCCCGGGTTTCGACACCAGTTGTGGCGGGCGACAACCCCGTCCAGCGAGGAAAGGTGACCACCACACGAGGATCCTTCTCAATCGCACTTTATTGAAGAGCTGCTTGGTTGAGGGAGAGCTGAAGCGAGGGGCACCGAAGGCCAAAAACGCCTGCTTATATACGCTTGGGGGAGCAAGGGTCGCTCCCTGATTGGTCTGCGGCTGGTTGTTACTAGCAACCGCTTCGGGATTGGCTGGGACTAGAGCTCGCTTGCGCGTGCGCGGGGTTTGGGCGCGAAAGTCCACTAAGCATTGCCGTTTATGGAGTTGTTTACTGCTAAGGCTGCCAGGAAGCAGGCGCCATCTTGTAATGGCGTCGCTGCCGGCTTCCTGCAGTGAGGGAACAGAGAAAAAAGCTCATTTAGGACCTGCACTTACGTAGGGGGTAGGCAGCAGTATATCAGGGAGAAAACCTTCTGAGAATAAAAACAGCTGGAGCTTGTTAAGGTAATTACACAGGGGAAAGGATAATGTACTGGGAACTCCTCAGAGAATCTGATTTGTGGTGAGGGGAGAGAGATAAAAGCTCATTTAGGAACGACATGAACATGCTGCGTAGGTAGCTGTTTATCAGTAAATATCTAAACTGAGATTTAGGAAAGCAGTAGCTTAATAAATTACTTCCTGGTATGGTTACTGTACTGGTAACTCCCCAAAAGAATCTGGATTGTGGTGAGGGAACAGAGAAAAAAGCTCATTTAGGACCTGCACTTACGAAGGGGGTAGGCAGCGGTATATCAGGGAGTAAACCTTCTGAGAATAAAAACAGCTGGAGCTTGTTAAGGGAATTACACTGGGAAAGGATAATGTACTGGGAACTCCTCAGAAGAATCTGATTTGTGGTGAGGGGAGAGAGATAAAAGCTCATTTAGGAACGACATGAACATGCTGCGTAGGTAGCTGTTTATCAGTAAATATCTCCACTGAGATTAAGAAAAGCAGTAGCTTAATAAATTAAGTACTTCCTGGTATGGTTACTGTACTGGTAACTCCCCAAAAGAATCTGGATTGTGGTGAGGGAACAGAGAAAAAAGTTCATTTAGGACCTGCACTTACGAAGGGGGTAGGCAGCTGTATATCAGGGAGTAAACCTTCTGAGAATAAAAACAGCTGGAGCTTGTTAAGGTAATTACACAGGGGAAAGGATAATGTACTGGGAATTCCTCAGAAGAATCTGATGTGTGGTGAGGGGAGAGAGATAAAAGCTCATTATGAACGACATGAACATGCTCCGTAGGTAGCTGTTTATCAGTAAATATCTCCACTGAGATTAAGAAAAGCAGTAGCTTAATAAATTAAGTACTTCCTGGTATGGTTACTGTACTGGTAACTCCCCAAAAGAATCTGGATTGTGGTGAGGGAACAGAGAAAAAAGCTCATTTAGGACCTGCACTTACGAAGGGGGTAGGCAGCTGTATATCAGGGAGTAAACCTTCAGAAAATAAAAACAGCTGGAGCTTGTTAAGGTAATTACACAGGGGAAAGGAAAATGTACAGGGAACTCCTCAGAAGAATCTGATTTGTGGTGAGGGGAGAGAGATAAAAGCTCATTTAGGAACGACATGAACATGCTGTGTAGGTAGCTGTTTATCAGTTAATATCTCCACTGAGATTAAGAAAAGCAGTAGCTTAATAAATTAAGTACTTCCTGGTATGGTTACTGTACTGGTAACTCCCCAAAAGAATCTGGATTGTGGTGAGGGAACAGAGAAAAAAGCTCATTTAGGACCTGCACTTACGAAGGGGGTAGGCAGCTGTATATCAGGGAGTAAACCTTCTGAGAATAAAAACAGCTAGAGCTTGTTAAGGTAATTACACAGGGGAAAGGATAATGTACTGGGAATTCCTCAGAAGAATCTGATTTGTGGTGAGGGGAGAGAGATAAAAGCTCATTATGAACGACATGAACATGCTCCGTAGGTAGCTGTTTATCAGTAAATATCTCCACTGAGATTAAGAAAAGCAGTAGCTTAATAAATTAAGTACTTCCTGGTATGGTAACTGTACTGGTAACTCCCCAAAAGAATCTGGATTGTGGTGAGGGAACAGAGAAAAAAGCTCATTTAGGACCTGCACTTACGAAGGGGGTAGGCAGCTGTATATCAGGGAGTAAACCTTCTGAGAATAAAAACAGCTGGAGCTTGTTAAGGTAATTACACAGGGGAAAGGATAATGTACTGGGAACTCCTCAGAAAAATCTGATTTGTGGTGAGGGGAGAGAGATAAAAGCTCATTTAGGAACGACATGATCATGCTGCATACGTAGCTGATTATCAGTAAATATCTCCAATGAGATTAAGAAAAGCAGTAGCTTAATAAAGTAAGTACTTCCTGGTATGGTTACTGTACTGGTAACTCCCCAATAGAATCTGGATTGTTGTGAGGGAACAGAGAAAAAAGCTCATTTAGGAACTGCACTTACGAAGGGGGTATGCAGCAGTATATCAGGGAGTAAACGTTTTGAGAATAAAAACAGCTGGAACTTGCTAAGTTAATTACACAGGGGAAAGGATAATGTACTGGGAACTCCTCATAAGAATCTGATTTGTGGTGAGGGGAGAGAGATAAATGCTCATTTATGAACGACATGAACATGCTGCATAGGTAGCTGTTTATCAGTAAATATCTCCTCTGAGATTAAGAAAAGCAGTAGCTTAAAAAATTAAGTTCTTCCTGGTATGGTTACTGTACTGGTAACTCCCGAAAAGAATCTGGATTGTGGTGAGGGAACAGAGAAAAAAGCTCATTTAGGACCTGCACTTACGAAAGGGCAAGGCAGCTGTATATCAGGGAGTAAACCTTCTGAGAATAAAAACAGCTGGAGCTTGTTAAGGTAATTACACAGGGGAAAGGATAATGTACTGGGAACTACTCAGAAGAATCTGATTTGTGGTGAGGGGAGAGAGATAAAAGCTCAATTAAGAACGACATGAACATGCTGCATACGTAGCTGTTTTTCAGTAAATATCTCCACTGAGATTAAGAAAAGCAGAAGCTTAATGAATTAAGTACTTCCTGGTATGGATACTGTACTGGTAACTCCCCAAAAGAATCTGGATTGTCTTGAGGGAACAGAGAAAAAAGCTCATTTAGGAACGACATGAATATGCTGTGTCGGTAGCTGTTTATCAGTAAATATCTCCACTGAGATTAATAAAAGCAGTAGCTTAATAAATTAAGTACTTCTTGTTATGGTTACTCTACTGGTAACTCCAAAAAATAATCTGGATTGTGGTGAGGGAACAGAGAATAAAGCTCATTTAGGACCTGCACTTATGAAGGGGGTAGGCAGCTGTATATCAGGGAGTAAAACTTCTGATAATAAAAACAGCTGGAGCTTGTTAAGGTAATTACACAGGGGAAAGGATAATGTACTGGGATCTCCTCAGAAGAATCTGATTTGTGGTGAGGGCAGAGGATAAAAGCTCATTTAGGAACGATATGAACATGCTGCATACGTAGCTGTTTATCAGTAAATATCTCCACTGACATTAAGAAAAGCAATAGCGGAATAAATTAAATACTTCCTGGTATGGATACTGTACTGGTAACACCCCAAAAGAATCTGGACTGTGGTGAGGGAACAGAGAAAAAAGCTCATTTAGGACCTGCACTTACGAAGGGGGCAGGCAGCTGTATATCAGGGAGTAAGCCTTCTGAGAATAAAAACAGCTGGAGCTTGTTAAGGTAATTACACAGGGGAAAGGATAATGTACTGGGAAGTCCTCAGAAGAATCTGATTTGTGGTGAGGGGAGAGAGATAAAAGCTCATTTAGGAACGACATGAAAATGCTGCATAAATAACTGTTTATCAGTAAATATCTCCACTCAGATTAAGAAAAGCAGTAGCTTAATAAATTAAGTACTTCCTGGTATGGTTACTGTAGTCGTAACTCCTCAAAAGAATCTGGATTGTGGTGAGGGAAAAGAGAAAAAAGCACATTAGGACCTGCACTTACGAAGGGGGTAGGCAGCTGTTTATCAGGGAGTAAACCTTCTGAGAATAAAAACAGCTGGAGCTTGTTAAGGTAATTACACAGGGGAAAGGATAATGTACTGGGAACTCCTCAGAAGAATCTGATTTGTGGTGAGGGGAGAGAGATAAAAGGTCATTTAGGAACGACATGAACATGCTGCGTAGGTAGCTGTTTATCAGTAAATATCTCCACTGAGATTAAGAAAAGCAGTAGCTTAATAAATTAAGTACTTCCTGGTATGGTTACTGTACTGGTAACTCCCCAAAGGAATCTGGATTGTGGTGAGGGAACAGAGAAAAAAGCTCATTTAAGACCTGCACTTACGAAGGGGGAAGGCAGTTGTATATCAGGAGTAAACCTTCTGAGAATAAAAACAGCTGGAGCTTGTTAAGGTAATTACACAGGGGAAAGGATAATGTACTGGGAACTCCTCAGAAGAATCTAATTTGTGGTGAGGGGAGAGAGATAAAAGCTCATTTAGGAACGACATGAACATGCTGCATACGTAGCTGTTTATCAGTAAATATCTCCACTGAGATTAAGAAAAGCAGTAGCGTAATAAATTATGTACTTCCGGGTATGGATACTGTACTGGTAACTCCCCAAAAGAATCTGGATTGTGGTGAGGGAACAGAGAAAAAAGCTCATTTAGGACATGCACTTACGAAGGGGGTAGGCAGCTGTATATCAGGGAGTAAACCTTCTGAAAATAAAAACAGCTGGAGCTTGTTAAGGTAGTTACACAGGGGAAAGGATAATGTACTGGGAACTCCTCAGAAGAATCTGATTTGTGGTGAGGGGAGATAGATAAAAGCTCATTTAGGAACGAAATGAACATGGTGCATACGTAGCAGTTATCGGTAAATATCTCCACTGAGATTAAGAAAAGCAGTAGCTTAATAAATTAAGTACTTCCTGGTATGGTTACTGTACTGGTAACTCCCCAAAAGAATCTGGATTGTGGTGAGGGAACAGAGAAAAAAGCTCATTTAGGACCTGCACTTACGAAGGGGGTAGGCAGCTGTATATCAGGGAGTAAACCTTCTGAGAATAAAAACAGCTGGAGCTTGTTAAGGTAATTACACAGGGGAAAGGAAAATGTACTGGGAACTCCTCAGAAGAATCTGATTTGTGGTGAGGGGAGAGAGATAAAAGCTCATTTAGGAACGACATGAACATGCTGTGTAGGTAGCTGTTTATCAGTTAATATCTCCACTGAGATTAAGAAAAGCAGTAGCTTAATAAATTAAGTACTTCCTGGTATGGTTACTGTACTGGTAACTCCCCAAAAGAATCTGGATTGTGGTGAGGGAACAGAGAAAAAAGCTCATTTAGGACCTGCACTTACGAAGGGGGTAGGCAGCTGTATATCAGGGAGTAAACCTTCTGAGAATAAAAACAGCTGGAGCTTGTTAAGGTAATTACACAAGGGGAAAGGATAATGTACTGGGAACTCCTCAGAAGAATCTGATTTGTGGTGAGGGGCGAGAGATAAAAGCTCATTTAGGAACGACATGAACATCCTGCGTAGGTAGCTGTTTATCAGTAAATTTCTCCACTGAGATTAAGAAAATCAGTAGCTTAATAAATTAAGTACTTCCTGGTATAGTTACTGTACTGGTAACTCCACAAAAGAATCTGGATTGTGGTGAGGGATGAGAGAAAAAAGCTCATTTAGGACCTGCACTTACGAAGGGGGTAGGCAGCAGTATATCAGGTTGTAAACCTTCTGAGAATAAAAACAGCTGGAGCTTGTTAAGGTAATTACACAGGGGAAAGGATAATGTACTGGGAACTCCTCAGAAGAATCTGATTTGTGGTGAGGGGAGAGAGATAAAAGCTCATTTAGGAACGACATGTACATGCTGCGTAGGTAGCTGTTTATCAGTAAATATCTCCATTGAGATTAAGAAAAGCAGTAGCTTAATAAATTAAGTACTTCCTGGTATGGTTACTGTACTGGTAACTCCCCAAAAGAATCTGGATTGTGGTGAGGGAACAGAGAAAAAAGCTCATTTAGGACATGCACTTACGAAGGGGGTAGGCAGCAGTATATCAGGTTGTAAACCTTCTGAGAATAAAAACAGCTGGAGGTGTTAAATTAATTACACAGGGGAAAGGATAATGTACTGGGAACTCCTCAGAAGAATCTGATTTGTGGTGAGGGGAGAGAGATAAAAGCTCATTTAAGAACGACATGAACATGCTGCGTAGGTAGCTGTTTATCAGTAAATATCTCCACTGAGATTAAGAAAAGCAGTATCTTAATAACTTAAGTACCTCCTGGTATGGTTACTGTCCTGGTAACTCCCCAAAAGAATCTGGATTGTGGTGAGGGAACAGAGAAAAAAGCTCACTTAGGACCTGCACTTACGAAGGGGGTAGGCAGCTGTTTATCAGGGAATAAACCTTCTGAGAATAAAAACAGCTGGTGCTTGTTAAGGTAATTACACAGGGGAAAGGAAAATGTACTGGGAACTCCTCAGAAGAATCTGATTTGTGGTGAGGGGAGAGACATAAAAGCTCATTTAGAAACGACATGAACATGCTGCGTAGGTAGCTGTTTATCAGTAAATATCTCCACTGAGATTAAGAAAAGCAGTAGCTTAATAAACTAAGTAATTCCGGGCAATGTTACTGTACTGGTAACTCCCCAAAAGAATCTGGATTGTGGTGAGGGAACAGAGAAAAAATCTCATTTAGGACCTGCACTTACGAAGGGGGTAGGCAGCTGGATCAGGGAGTAAACCTTCTGAGAATAAAAACAGCTGGAGCTTGTTAAGGTAATTACACAGGGGAAAGGATAACGTACTGAGAACTCCTCATAAGAATCTGATTTGTGGTGAGGGGAGAGAGATAAAAGCTCATTTAGGAACGACATGAACATGCTGCGTAGGTAGCTGTTTATCAGTAAATATCTCCACTGAGATTAAGAAAAGCAGTAGCTTAATAAATTAAGTACTTCCTGGTATGGTTACTGTACTGGTAACTCCCCAAAAGAATCTGGATTGTGGTGAGGGAACAGAGAAAAAAGCTCATTTAGGACCTGCACTTACGAAGGGGGTAGGCAGCTGTATATCAGGGAGTAAACCTTCTGAGAATAAAAACAGCAGGAGCTTGTTAAGGTAATTACACAGGGGAAAGGATAATGTACTGGGAACTCCTCAGAAGAATCTTATTTGTGGTGAGGGGAGAGAGATAAAAGCTCATTTAGGAACGACATGAACATGCTGCGTAGATAGCTGTTTATCAGTAAATATCTCCACTGAGATTAAGAAAAGCAGTAGCTTAATAAATTAAGTACTTCCTGGTATGGTTACTGTACTGGTAACTCCCCAAAGAATCTGGATTGTGGTGAGGGAACAGAGAAAAAAACTCATTTAGGACCTGCACTTACGAAGGGGGTAGACAGTTGTATATCAGGGAATAAACCTTCTGAGAATAAAAACAGCTGGTGCTTATAAAGGTAATTACACAGGGGAAAGGATAATGTACTGTGAATTCCTCAGAAGAATCTGATTTGTGGTGAGGGGAGAGAGATAAAAGCTCATTTAGGAACGACATGAACATGCTGCGTAGGTAGCTGTTTATCAGTAAATATCTCGATTGAGATTAAGAAAAGCAGTAGCTTAATAAATTAAGTACTTCCTGGTATGGTTACTGTACTGGTAACTCCCCAAAAGAATCTGGATTGTGGTGAGGGAACAGAGAAAAAAGCTCATTTAGGACATGCACTTACGAAGGGGGTAGGCAGCAGTATATCAGGTTGTAAACATTCTGAGAATAAAAACAGCTGGAGCTTGTTAAGGTAATTACACAGGGGAAAGGATAATGTACTGGGAACTCCTCAGAAGAATCTGATTTGTGGTGAGGGGCGAGAGATAAAAGCTCATTTATGAACGACATGAACATCCTGCGTAGGTAGCTGTTTATCAGTAAATATCTCCACTGAGATTAAGAAAAGCAGTAGCTTAATAAATTAAGTACTTCCTGGTATGTTTACTGTACTGGTAACTCCCCAAAAGAATCTGGATTGTGGTGAGGGAACAGAGAAAAATGCTCCTTTAGGACCTGCACTTACGAAGGGGCTAGGCCGCTGTATATCAGGGAGTAAACATTCTGAGAATAAAAACAGCTGGAGCTTGTTAAGGTAATTACACAGGGGAAAGGATAATGTCCTGGGAACTCCTCAGAAGAATCTGATTTGTGGTGAGGGGAGAGAGATAAAAGCTCATTTAGGAACGACATGAACATGCTGCATACGTAGCTGTTTATCGGTAAATATCTCCACTGAGATTAAGAAAAGCAGTAGCGTAATAAATTAAGTACTTCCTGGTATGGTTACTGTCCTGGTAACTCCCCAAAAGAATCTGGATTGTGGTGAGGTAACAGAGTAAAAAGCTCATTTAGGACCTGCACTTACGAAGGGGGTAGGCAGCTGTATATCAGGGAGTAAACCTTCTGAGAATAAAAACAGCTGGTGTTTCTTAAGGTAATTACACAGGGTAAAGGAAAATGTACTGGGAACTCCTCAGAAGAATCTGATTTGTGGTGAGGGGAGAGAGATAAAAGCTCATTTAGGAACGACATGAACATGCTGTGTAGGTAGCTGTTTATCAGTTAATATCTACACTGAGATTAAGAAAAGCAGTAGCTTAATAAATTAAGTACTTCCTGGTATGGTTACTGTACTGGTAACTCCCCAAAAGAATCTGGATTGTGGTGAGGGAACAGAGAAAAAAGCTCATTTAGGACCTGCACTTACGAAGGGGGTAGGCAGCTTTTTATCAGGGAGTAAACCTTCTGAGAATTAAAACAACTGGAGCTTGTTAAGGTAATTACAGAGGGGAAAGGACAATGTACTGGGAACTCCTCAGAAGAATCTGATTTGTGGTGAAGGGAGAGAGATAAAAGCTCATTTAGGAACGACATGAACATGCTGCGTAGGTAGCTGTTTATCCCTAAATATCTCCACTGAGATTAAGAAAAGCAGTAGCCTAATAAATTAAGTACTTCCTGGAATGGTTACTGTGCTGGTAACTCCCCAAAAGAATCTGGATTGTGGTGAGGGAACAGAGAAAAAAGCTCATTTAGGACCTGCTCTTACGAAGGGGGTAGGCAGCTGTATATCAGGGAGTAAACCTTCTGAGAATAAAAACAGCTGGAGCTTGTTAAGGTAATTACACAGGGGAAAGGATAATGTACTGGGAACTCCTCAGAAGAATCTGATTTGTGGTGAGGGGAGAGAGATAAAAGCTCATTTAGGAACGACATGAACATGCTGCGTAGGTAGCTGTTTATCAGTAATTATCTCCACTGAGATTAAGAAAAGCAGTAGCTTAATAAATTAAGCACTTCCTGGTATGGTTACTGTACTGGTAACTCCCCAAAAAAATCTGGATTGTGGTGAGGGAACAGAGAAAAGAGCTCATATAGGACCTGCACTTACGAAGGGGGTAGGCAGCAGCACATCAAAGAGTAAACCTTCTGAGAATAAAAACAGCTGGAGCTGGTTAAGGTAATTACACAGGGGAAAGGATAATGTACTGGGAACTCCTCAGAAGAATCTGATTTGTGGTGAGGGGAGAGAGATAAAAGCTCATTTAGGAACGACATGAACATGCTGCATAGGTAGCTGTTTATCAGTAAATATCTCCACTGAGATTAAGAAAAGCAGTAGCTTAATAAATTAAGTACTTTCTGGTATGGTTACTGTACTGGTAACTCAACAAAAGAATCTGGATTGTGGTGAGGGAAAAGAGAAAAAAGCTCATTTAGGACCTGCACTTACGAAGGGGGTAGGCAGCTGTATATCAGGGAGTAAACCTTCTGAGAATAAAAACAGCTGGAGCTTGTTACGGTAATTACACAGGGGAAAGGATAATATACTGGGAACTCCTCAGAAGAATCTGATTTGTGGTGAGCGGAGAGAGATAAAAGCTCATTTAGGAACAACATGGACATGCTGCGTACGTAGCTATTTATCAGTAAATATCTCCACTGAGATTAAGAAAAGCAGTTGCTTAATAAATTAAGTACTTCCTGGTATGGTTATTGTACTGGTAACTCCCCAAAAGAATCTGGATTGTGGTGAGGGAACAGAGAAAAAAGCTCATTTAGGACCTGCACTTACGAAGGGGGTAGGCAGCTGTATATCAGGGAGTAAACCTTCTGGGAATAAAAACAGCTGGACCTTGTTAAGGTAATTACACAGGGGAAAGGATAATGTACTGGGAACTCCTCAGAAGAATCTGATTTGTGGTGAGGGGAGAGAGATAAAAGCTTATTTAGGAACGACATGAACACGCTGCGTAGGTAGCTGTTTATCAGTAAATATCTCCACTGAGATTAAGAAAAGCAGTAGCTTAATAAATTAAATACTTCCTGGAATGGTTACTGTACTGGTACCTCCCCAAAAGAATCTGGATTGTGGTGAGGGAACAGAGAAAAAAGCTCATTTAGGACCTGCACTTACGAAGGGGGTAGGCAGCAGTATATCAGGGAGTAAACCTTATGAGAATAAAAACAGCTGGAGCCTGTTAAGGTAATTACACAGGGGAAAGGATAATGTACTGGGAACTCCTCAGAAGAATCTGATTGTGGTGAGGGGAGAGAGATAAAAGCTCATTTAGGAACGACATGAACATGCTGCGTAGGTAGCTGTTTATCAGTAAATATCTCCACTGAGATTAAGAAAAGCAATAGCTTAATAAGTTAAGTACTTCCTGGTATGGTTACTCTACTGGTAACTCCCCAAAAGAATCTGGATTGTGGTGAGGGAACAGAGAAAAAAGCTCATTTAGGACGAGCACTTACGAATGGGGTAGGCCGCAGTATATCAGGGAGTAAACCTTCTGAGAAAAAAAACAGCTGGAGCTTGTTAAGGTAATTACACAGGGAAAGGATAATGTACTGGGAACTCCTCAGAAGAATCTGATTTGTGGTGAGCGGAGACAGATAAAAGCTCACTTAGGAACGACATGAACATGCTGCGTACGTAGCTGTTTATCAGTAAACATCTCCACTGAGATTAAGAAAAGCAGTAGCTTAATGAATTAAGTACTTCCTGGTATGGTTACTGTACTGGTAACTCCCCAAAAGAATCTGGATTGTGGTGAGGGAACAGAGAAAAAAGCTCATTTAAGACCTGCACTTACGAAGGGGGTAGGCTGTTGTATATCAGGGAGTAAACCTGAAAGGATAATGTACTGGGAACTCCTCAGAAGAATCTGATTTGTGGTGAGGGGAGAGAGATAAAAGCTCATTTAGGAACGACATGAACATGCTGCGTACGTAGCTATTTATCAGTAAATATCTCCACTGAGATTAAGAAAAGCAGTAGCTTAATAAATTAAGTACTTCCTGGTATGGTTACTGTACTGGTAACTCCCCAACAGAATCTGGATTGTTGTGAGGAACAGAGAAAAAGCTCATTTAGGACCTGCACTTTCGAAGGGGGTAGGCAGCTGTATATCAGGGAGTAAACCTTCTGAGAATAAAAACAGCTCGAGCTTGTTAAGATAATTACACAGGGGAAAGGATAATGTACTGGGAACTCCTCAGAAGAATCTGATTTGTGGTGAGGGGAGAGAGATAAAAGCTCATTTAAGAACGACATGAACATGCTGCATACGTAGCTGTTTATCAGTAAATATCTCCACTGAGATTAAGAAAAGTAGTAGCTTAATAAATTAAGTACTTCCTGGTATGGTTACTGTACTGGTAACACCCCAAACGAATCTGGATTGTGCTGAGGGAACAGAGAAAAAAGCTCATTTAGGACCTGCACTTACGAAGGGGGTAGGCAGCTGTATATCAGGGAGTAAATCTTCTGAGAATAAAAACAGCTCGAGCTTGTTAAGGTAATTACACAGGGGAAAGGGTAATGTACTGGGAACTCCTCAGAAGAATTTGATTTGTGGTGAGGGGAGAGAGATAAAAGCTCATTTAGGAACGACATGAACATGCTGCGTAGGTAGCTGTTTATCAGTAAATATCTCCAGTGAGATTAAGAAAAGCAGTAGCTTAATAAATTAAGTACTTCCTGGTATGGATACTTTACTGGTAACTCCCCAAAAGAATCTGGATTGTGGTGAGGGAACAGAGAAAAATGCTCATGTAGGACCTGCACTTACGAAGGTGGTAGGCAGCTGTATATCAGAGAGTAAACCTTCTGAGAATAAAAACAGCTCGAGCTTGTTAAGGTAATTACACAGGGGAAAGGATAATGTACTGGGAACTCCTCAGAAGAATCTGATTTGTGGTGAGGGGAGAGAGATAAAAGCTCATTTAGGAACGACATGAACATGCTGCGTAGGTAGCTGTTTATCAGTAAATATCTCCACTGAGATTAGGAAAAGCAGTAGCTTAATAAATTAAGTAATTCCTGGTATGGTTACTGTACTGGTAACTCCCCAAAAGAATCTGGATTGTGGTGAGGGAACAGAGAACAAAGCTCATTTAAGACCTGCACTTACGAAGGGGGTAGGCTGTTGTATATCAGGGAGTAAACCTGAAAGGATAATGTACTGGGAACTCCTCAAAAGAATCTGATTTGTGGTGAGGGGAGAGAGATAAAAGCTCATTTAGGAACGACATGAACATGCTGCGTAGGTAGCTGTTTATCAGTAAATATCTCCACTGAGATTAAGAAAAGCAGTAGCTTAATAAATTAAGTACTTTCTGGTATGGTTACTGTACTGGTAACTCAACAAAAGAATCTGGATTGTGGTGAGGGAAAAGAGAAAAAAGCTCATTTAGGACCTGCACTTACGAAGGGGGTAGGCAGCTGTATATCAGGGAGTAAACCTTCTGAGAATAAAAACAGCTGGAGCTTGTTACGGTAATTACACAGGGGAAAGGATAATATACTGGGAACTCCTCAGAAGAATCTGATTTGTGGTGAGCGGAGAGAGATAAAAGCTCATTTAGGAACAACATGGACATGCTGCGTACGTAGCTATTTATCAGTAAATATCTCCACTGAGATTAAGAAAAGCAGTTGCTTAATAAATTAAGTACATCCTGGTATGGTTATTGTACTGGTAACTCCCCAAAAGAATCTGGATTGTGGTGAGGGAACAGAGAAAAAAGCTCATTTAGGACCTGCACTTACGAAGGGGGTAGGCAGCTGTATATCAGGGAGTAAACCTTCTGGGAATAAAAACAGCTGGACCTTGTTAAGGTAATTACACAGGGGAAAGGATAATGTACTGGGAACTCCTCAGAAGAATCTGATTTGTGGTGAGGGGAGAGAGATAAAAGCTTATTTAGGAACGACATGAACACGCTGCGTAGGTAGCTGTTTATCAGTAAATATCTCCACTGAGATTAAGAAAAGCAGTAGCTTAATAAATTAAATACTTCCTGGAATGGTTACTGTACTGGTACCTCCCCAAAAGAATCTGGATTGTGGTGAGGGAACAGAGAAAAAAGCTCATTTAGGACCTGCACTTACGAAGGGGGTAGGCAGCAGTATATCAGGGAGTAAACCTTATGAGAATAAAAACAGCTGGAGCCTGTTAAGGTAATTACACAGGGGAAAGGATAATGTACTGGGAACTCCTCAGAAGAATCTGATTGTGGTGAGGGGAGAGAGATAAAAGCTCATTTAGGAACGACATGAACATGCTGCGTAGGTAGCTGTTTATCAGTAAATATCTCCACTGAGATTAAGAAAAGCAATAGCTTAATAAGTTAAGTACTTCCTGGTATGGTTACTCTACTGGTAACTCCCCAAAAGAATCTGGATTGTGGTGAGGGAACAGAGAAAAAAGCTCATTTAGGACGAGCACTTACGAATGGGGTAGGCCGCAGTATATCAGGGAGTAAACCTTCTGAGAATAAAAACAGCTGGAGCTTGTTAAGGTAATTACACAGGGAAAGGATAATGTACTGGGAACTCCTCAGAAGAATCTGATTTGTGGTGAGCGGAGACAGATAAAAGCTCACTTAGGAACGACATGAACATGCTGCGTACGTAGCTGTTTATCAGTAAACATCTCCACTGAGATTAAGAAAAGCAGTAGCTTAATGAATTAAGTACTTCCTGGTATGGTTACTGTACTGGTATCTCCCCAAAAGAATCTGGATTGTGGTGAGGGAACAGAGAAAAAAGCTCATTTAAGACCGGCACTTACGAAGGGGGTAGGCTGTTGTATATCAGGGAGTAAACCTGAAAGGATAATGTACTGGGAACTCCTCAGAAGAATCTGATTTGTGGTGAGGGGAGAGAGATAAAAGCTTATTTAGGAACGACATGAACACGCTGCGTAGGTAGCTGTTTATCAGTAAATATCTCCACTGAGATTAAGAAAAGCAGTAGCTTAATAAATTAAATACTTCCTGGAATGGTTACTGTACTGGTAACTCCCCAAAAGAATCTGGATTGTGGTGTGGGAACAGAGAAAAAAGCTCATTTAGGACCTGCACTTACGAAGGGGGTAGGCAGCTGTATATCAGGGAGTAAACCTTATGAGAATAAAAATAGCTGGAGCCTGTTAAGGTAATTACACAGGGGAAAGGATAATGTACTGGGAACTCCTCAGAAGAATCTGATTGTGGTGAGGGGAGAGAGATAAAAGCTCATTTAGGAACGACATGAACATGCTGCGTAGGTAGCTGTTTATCAGTAAATATCTCCACTGAGATTAAGAAAAGCAATAGCTTAATAAGTTAAGTACTTCCTGGTATGGTTACTCTACTGGTAACTCCCCAAAAGAATCTGGATTGTGGTGAGGGAACAGAGAAAAAAGCTCATTTAGGACGAGCACTTACGAATGGGGTAGGCCGCAGTATATCAGGGAGTAAACCTTCTGAGAATAAAAACAGCTGGAGCTTGTTAAGGTAATTACACAGGGAAAGGATAATGTACTGGGAACTCCTCAGAAGAATCTGATTTGTGGTGAGCGGAGACAGATAAAAGCTCACTTAGGAACGACATGAACATGCTGCGTACGTAGCTGTTTATCAGTAAACATCTCCACTGAGATTAAGAAAAGCAGTAGCTTAATGAATTAAGTACTTCCTGGTATGGTTACTGTACTGGTAACTCCCCAAAAGAATCTGGATTGTGGTGAGGGAACAGAGAAAAAAGCTCATTTAAGACCTGCACTTACGAAGGGGGTAGGCTGTTGTATATCAGGGAGTAAACCTGAAAGGATAATGTACTGGGAACTCCTCAGAAGAATCTGATTTGTGGTGAGGGGAGAGAGATAAAAGCTCATTTAGGAACGACATGAACATGCTGCGTACGTAGCTATTTATCAGTAAATATCTCCACTGAGATTAAGAAAAGCAGTAGCTTAATAAATTAAGTACTTCCTGGTATGGTTACTGTACTGGTAACTCCCCAACAGAATCTGGATTGTTGTGAGGAACAGAGAAAAAGCTCATTTAGGACCTGCACTTTCGAAGGGGGTAGGCAGCTGTATATCAGGGAGTAAACCTTCTGAGAATAAAAACAGCTCGAGCTTGTTAAGGTAATTACACAGGGGAAAGGATAATGTACTGGGAACTCCTCAGAAGAATCTGATTTGTGGTGAGGGAGAGAGATAAAAGCTCATTTAAGAACGACATGAACATGCTGCGTACGTAGCTGTTTATCAGTAAATATCTCCACTGAGATTAAGAAAAGTAGTAGCTTAATAAATTAAGTACTTCCTGGTATGGTTACTGTACTGGTAACACACCAAACGAATCTGGATTGTGCTGAGGGAACAGAGAAAAAAGCTCATTTAGGACCTGCACTTACGAAGGGGGTAGGCAGCTGTATATCAGGGAGTAAATCTTCTGAGAATAAAAACAGCTCGAGCTTGTTAAGGTAATTACACAGGGGAAAGGGTAATGTACTGGGAACTCCTCAGAAGAATTTGATTTGTGGTGAGGGGAGAGAGATAAAAGCTCATTTAGGAACGACATGAACATGCTGCGTAGGTAGCTGTTTATCAGTAAATATCTCCAGTGAGATTAAGAAAAGCAGTAGCTTAATAAATTAAGTACTTCCTGGTATGGATACTTTACTGGTAACTCCCCAAAAGAATCTGGATTGTGGTGAGGGAACAGAGAAAAATGCTCATGTAGGACCTGCACTTACGAAGGTGGTAGGCAGCTGTATATCAGAGAGTAAACCTTCTGAGAATAAAAACAGCTCGAGCTTGTTAAGGTAATTACACAGGGGAAAGGATAATGTACTGGGAACTCCTCAGAAGAATCTGATTTGTGGTGAGGGGAGAGAGATAAAAGCTCATTTAGGAACGACATGAACATGCTGCGTAGGTAGCTGTTTATCAGTAAATATCTCCACTGAGATTAGGAAAAGCAGTAGCTTAATAAATTAAGTAATTCCTGGTATGGTTACTGT